>NW_026867782.1:0-108977 GCF_020745735.1 Hemiscyllium ocellatum
TAACATGTTGAAGTTTGTATCATTGAATGGTTTGGTTTGGTTTGGTTTGATGATATGAATGTTTGTGTTGTGTTGAATAAACGAATACCTGTAGATTCGTTGCATGTACGGTTGATGTTTGATGCAATTCTTCGTACGAATGCAATTCTTTGTACGAATGAGTTAAGTTTGAGATATTGAACAAAATGGAGATGCATCAAGATGTACAGTTTGTTTCATTCAATGAATGAAAGCAGTTTGAGTCACTGAATTAATGTGGTTTGTTTGAATTTTCAAGGAGTGCAGTTGGATGTATTACATGCAGGAGATAAGTTTGATTCATTGATTCAATACCCGATGCTTGATTCATTGATATGAAGATTCAATGAATGGATGAATGCATTTACATTCTTTGAGTGAATGAATTAAGCTTGAGACATTGAATGAATGAGAGCAACTCTAGTCATGGTATTAACACGTGCAGTTTATTTCATTGAATGACTGAGTCAATGAGATAAGCTCTACTCATTGAATTAACACGTGCAGGTCCTTTCATTCCATGAATGCAAGCAGTTCTATTCACTGAATGAATGCAGTTTGTTTCAGTAAATACAAGAGTGCTGTTTGTAGTATTATATGTAGGGGATAAGATTGTTTCATTGATACAATACGTAACGTTTGACACATTGAGGCTCTCCTCACTCTGATTTCAAGTGGAGTGTATTTCATTGAATGACTGAGTGCAATTGGATTCATTATATGAATGTGTTTGGCTTGTTTCATCGAATCAATGATTGAATTGATTGAATGAATGTATGATTAAAGTTTGATTCCATAAATGAAAGCATGGAGTTGGTTTCCTTGAATGTATGCGTTCAACTCGAGCCATTGAGTTTTTGGATCCAGTGTGTTTCATTAAATAGAGGAGTGATGTTTGATTCATTATATGCAGAAGAAACGTTTGTTTAATTGATTCAATAACTTCTGATTCATTGAATGCAACGCATGTGCGAATGCAGGTTGATTCTTTGTATGAATGAGTTAAGCTTGAGACATTGAATGAATGAGACGCGCTCTGCTCTTTGAAATAGCATGTGAAGTTTGTTTTATTGAATGGTTTGGTTTGGTTTGATGATATGAATGTGTTAGGTTTGTTATGTTGAATCAACGAATTGAATTCATTGAATGTGCGGTTGATGTTTGATGTTTGATGTAATGTAAGTAGGAATGCAGTTCTTTGTACGCATGAGTTAAGTTTGAGATATTGAACAAATGGGAGATGCATCAAGATGTACAGTTTGTTTCATTGAATGACAGAATGCAGTTTGATACATTGCATGAATGAATGAACGCAAGTACGAATGCATATTGATTCTTTGTATGAATGAGTTAAGTTTGAGACATTGCATGAATGAGACAAGCTCTACTCTTTGAAATAGCATGTGAAGTTTATTTCATTGAATGGTTTGGTTTGGTTTGATGATATGAATGTGTTAGGTTTGTTGTGTTGAATCAACGAATACCTGTAGATTCATTGAATGTTCTGTTTATGTTTGATGTAATGTACGTACGAACGCAGTTCTTTTTACGAATGAGTTAAGTTTGAGATATTGAACAAATGGGAGATGCATCAAATGTACAGTTTGTTTCATTGAATGAATGAATGCAGTTTGATACATTGGATGAATGAATGTAGTTCGTTTCATTGAATGAATAGCGTGAAGCTCGAGACATTGAACTAATGAGCTAAGCTCTACTCACTGAATGAATACATGCAGTTTGTTTCCTTCAATCAATGCATGCAGTTTGAGTCACTGAATGAATGCGGTTTGTTTGAATGTTTAAAGGGGTGCAGTTTGTTGTATTATATGCAGGCGATAGATTTATTTCATTGGTTCAATACCCAATGCTTGATTCATTGATTTGACGATTCCATGAGTGGATGAATGCATTTTTATTCTTTGAGTGAATGAATTAAGCCTGAGACATTGAATGAATGAGAGCAACTCTAGTCATGGTATTAACACGTACAGTTTATTTCATTGAATGACTGAATCAATGAGATAAGCTATACTCATTGAATTTACACGTGCAGGTCCTTTCATGCCATGAATGCATGCAGTTCTCTTCATTGAATGAATGCAGTTTGTTTCAGTAAATGCAGGAGTGCTGTTTGTAGTATTATATGTAGGAGATAATATTGATTCATTGATACAACACGTAACGTTTGACTCATTGAATGAATGATTGAGGCTCTCCTCACTCAGATATCAGATGGAGTGTATTTCATTGAATGACTGAGTGCATTTGGATTCATTATATGAATGTATTTGGCTTGTTTCATCGAATCAATGATTGAATTGATTGAATGAATGTACGATTAAAGTTTTATTCAATAAATGAAAGCATGCAGTTCTTTTCCTTGAATGTATGCATCCAGCTCGAGACATTGAATTGTTGGATCCAGTGGGTTTCATTAAATAAAGGAGTGAAGTTTGATTCATTACATGCAGAAGATACGTTTGTTTAATTGATTCAATAACTTCTGATTCATTGAATGCACGATTTAAGTTTGATGCAACGCATGTACGAATGCAGATTGATTCTTTGTATGAATGAGTTAAGCTTGAGACATTGAATGAATGAGACAAGCTTTACTCTTTGAAATAACATGTGAAGTTTGTATCATTGAATGGTTTGGTTTGGTTTGGTTTGATGATATGAATGTGTTAGGTTTGTTGTGTTGAATAAACGAATACCTGTAGATTCGTTGCATGTACGGTTGATGTTTGATGCAATTCTTCGTACGAATGCAATTCTTTGTACGAATGAGTTAAGTTTGAGATATTGAACAAATGGGAGATGCATCAAGATGTACAGTTTGTTTCATTCAATGAATGAAAGCAGTTTGAGTCACTGAATTAATGTGGTTTGTTTGAATTTTCAAGGAGTGCAGTTGGATGTATTACATGCAGGAGATAAGTTTGATTCATTGATTCAATACCCGATGCTTGATTCATTGATATGAAGATTCAATGAATGGATGAATGCATTTACATTCTTTGAGTGAATGAATTAAGCTTGAGACATTGAATGAATGAGAGCAACTCTAGTCATGGTATTAACACGTGCAGTTTATTTCATTGAATGACTGAGTCAATGAGATAAGCTCTACTCATTGAATTAACACGTGCAGGTCCTTTCATTCCATGAATGCAAGCAGTTCTATTCACTGAATGAATGCAGTTTGTTTCAGTAAATACAAGAGTGCTGTTTGTAGTATTATATGTAGAGGATAAGATTGTTTCATTGATACAATACGTAACGTTTGACACATTGAGGCTCTCCTCACTCTGATTTCAAGTGGAGTGTATTTCATTGAATGACTGAGTGCAATTGGATTCATTATATGAATGTGTTTGGCTTGTTTCATCGAATCAATGATTGAATTGATTGAATGAATGTATGATTAAAGTTTGATTCCATAAATGAAAGCATGGAGTTGGTTTCCTTGAATGTATGCGTTCAACTCGAGCCATTGAGTTTTTGGATCCAGTGTGTTTCATTAAATAGAGGAGTGATGTTTGATTCATTATATGCAGAAGAAACGTTTGTTTAATTGATTCAATAACTTCTGATTCATTGAATGCAACGCATGTGCGAATGCAGGTTGATTCTTTGTATGAATGAGTTAAGCTTGAGACATTGAATGAATGAGACGCGCTCTGCTCTTTGAAATAGCATGTGAAGTTTGTTTTATTGAATGGTTTGGTTTGGTTTGATGATATGAATGTGTTAGGTTTGTTATGTTGAATCAACGAATTGAATTCATTGAATGTGCGGTTGATGTTTGATGTTTGATGTAATGTAAGTAGGAATGCAGTTCTTTGTACGCATGAGTTAAGTTTGAGATATTGAACAAATGGGAGATGCATCAAGATGTACAGTTTGTTTCATTGAATGACAGAATGCATTTTGATACATTGCATGAATGAATGAACGCAAGTACGAATGCACATTGATTCTTTGTATGAATGAGTTAAGTTTGAGACATTGCATGAATGAGACAAGCTCTACTCTTTGAAATAGCATGTGAAGTTTATTTCATTGAATGGTTTGGTTTGGTTTGATGATATGAATGTGTTAGGTTTGTTGTGTTGAATCAACGAATACCTGTAGATTCATTGAATGTTCTGTTTATGTTTGATGTAATGTACGTACGAACGCAGTTCTTTTTACGAATGAGTTAAGTTTGAGATATTGAACAAATGGGAGATGCATCAAGATGTACAGTTTGTTTCATTGAATGAATGAATGCAGTTTGATACATTGGATGAATGAATGTAGTTCGTTTCATTGAATGAATAGCGTGAAGCTCGAGACATTGAACTAATGAGCTAAGCTCTACTCACTGAATGAATACATGCAGTTTGTTTCCTTCAATCAATGCATGCAGTTTGAGTCACTGAATGAATGCGGTTTGTTTGAATGTTTAAAGGGGTGCAGTGTTGTTTGTATTATATGCAGGCGATAGATTTATTTCATTGGTTCAATACCCAATGCTTGATTCATTGATTTGACGATTCCATGAGTGGATGAATGCATTTTTATTCTTTGAGTGAATGAATTAAGCCTGAGACATTGAATGAATGAGAGCAACTCTAGTCATGGTATTAACACGTACAGTTTATTTCATTGAATGACTGAATCAATGAGATAAGCTATACTCATTGAATTTACACGTGCAGGTCCTTTCATGCCATGAATGCATGCAGTTCTCTTCATTGAATGAATGCAGTTTGTTTCAGTAAATGCAGGAGTGCTGTTTGTAGTATTATATGTAGGAGATAATATTGATTCATTGATACAACACGTAACGTTTGACTCATTGAATGAATGATTGAGGCTCTCCTCACTCAGATATCAGATGGAGTGTATTTCATTGAATGACTGAGTGCATTTGGATTCATTATATGAATGTATTTGGCTTGTTTCATCGAATCAATGATTGAATTGATTGAATGAATGTACGATTAAAGTTTTATTCAATAAATGAAAGCATGCAGTTCTTTTCCTTGAATGTATGCATCCAGCTCGAGACATTGAATTGTTGGATCCAGTGGGTTTCATTAAATAAAGGAGTGAAGTTTGATTCATTACATATACGTTTGTTTAATTGATTCAATAACTTCTGATTCATTGAATGCACGATTTAAGTTTGATGCAACGCATGTACGAATGCAGATTGATTCTTTGTATGAATGAGTTAAGCTTGAGACATTGAATGAATGAGACAAGCTTTACTCTTTGAAATAACATGTGAAGTTTGTATCATTGAATGGTTTGGTTTGGTTTGGTTTGATGATATGAATGTGTTAGGTTTGTTGTGTTGAATAAACGAATACCTGTAGATTCGTTGCATGTACGGTTGATGTTTGATGCAATTCTTCGTACGAATGCAATTCTTTGTACGAATGAGTTAAGTTTGAGATATTGAACAAATGGGAGATGCATCAAGATGTACAGTTTGTTTCATTCAATGAATGAAAGCAGTTTGAGTCACTGAATTAATGTGGTTTGTTTGAATTTTCAAGGAGTGCAGTTGGATGTATTACATGCAGGAGATAAGTTTGATTCATTGATTCAATACCCGATGCTTGATTCATTGATATGAAGATTCAATGAATGGATGAATGCATTTACATTCTTTGAGTGAATGAATTAAGCTTGAGACATTGAATGAATGAGAGCAACTCTAGTCATGGTATTAACACGTGCAGTTTATTTCATTGAATGACTGAGTCAATGAGATAAGCTCTACTCATTGAATTAACACGTGCAGGTCCTTTCATTCCATGAATGCAAGCAGTTCTATTCACTGAATGAATGCAGTTTGTTTCAGTAAATACAAGAGTGCTGTTTGTAGTATTATATGTAGAGGATAAGATTGTTTCATTGATACAATACGTAACGTTTGACACATTGAGGCTCTCCTCACTCTGATTTCAAGTGGAGTGTATTTCATTGAATGACTGAGTGCAATTGGATTCATTATATGAATGTGTTTGGCTTGTTTCATCGAATCAATGATTGAATTGATTGAATGAATGTATGATTAAAGTTTGATTCCATAAATGAAAGCATGGAGTTGGTTTCCTTGAATGTATGCGTTCAACTCGAGCCATTGAGTTTTTGGATCCAGTGTGTTTCATTAAATAGAGGAGTGATGTTTGATTCATTATATGCAGAAGAAACGTTTGTTTAATTGATTCAATAACTTCTGATTCATTGAATGCAACGCATGTGCGAATGCAGGTTGATTCTTTGTATGAATGAGTTAAGCTTGAGACATTGAATGAATGAGACGCGCTCTGCTCTTTGAAATAGCATGTGAAGTTTGTTTTATTGAATGGTTTGGTTTGGTTTGATGATATGATGTGTGTTAGGTTTGTTATGTTGAATCAACGAATTGAATTCATTGAATGTGCGGTTGATGTTTGATGTTTGATGTAATGTAAGTAGGAATGCAGTTCTTTGTACGCATGAGTTAAGTTTGAGATATTGAACAAATGGGAGATGCATCAAGATGTACAGTTTGTTTCATTGAATGACAGAATGCAGTTTGATACATTGCATGAATGAATGAACGCAAGTACGAATGCACATTGATTCTTTGTATGAATGAGTTAAGTTTGAGACATTGCATGAATGAGACAAGCTCTACTCTTTGAAATAGCATGTGAAGTTTATTTCATTGAATGGTTTGGTTTGGTTTGATGATATGAATGTGTTAGGTTTGTTGTGTTGAATCAACGAATACCTGTAGATTCATTGAATGTTCTGTTTATGTTTGATGTAATGTACGTACGAACGCAGTTCTTTTTACGAATGAGTTAAGTTTGAGATATTGAACAAATGGGAGATGCATCAAGATGTACAGTTTGTTTCATTGAATGAATGAATGCAGTTTGATACATTGGATGAATGAATGTAGTTCGTTTCATTGAATGAATAGCGTGAAGCTCGAGACATTGAACTAATGAGCTAAGCTCTACTCACTGAATGAATACATGCAGTTTGTTTCCTTCAATCAATGCATGCAGTTTGAGTCACTGAATGAATGCGGTTTGTTTGAATGTTTAAAGGGGTGCAGTTTGTTGTATTATATGCAGGCGATAGATTTATTTCATTGGTTCAATACCCAATGCTTGATTCATTGATTTGACGATTCCATGAGTGGATGAATGCATTTTTATTCTTTGAGTGAATGAATTAAGCCTGAGACATTGAATGAATGAGAGCAACTCTAGTCATGGTATTAACACGTACAGTTTATTTCATTGAATGACTGAATCAATGAGATAAGCTATACTCATTGAATTTACACGTGCAGGTCCTTTCATGCCATGAATGCATGCAGTTCTCTTCATTGAATGAATGCAGTTTGTTTCAGTAAATGCAGGAGTGCTGTTTGTAGTATTATATGTAGGAGATAATATTGATTCATTGATACAACACGTAACGTTTGACTCATTGAATGAATGATTGAGGCTCTCCTCACTCAGATATCAGATGGAGTGTATTTCATTGAATGACTGAGTGCATTTGGATTCATTATATGAATGTATTTGGCTTGTTTCATCGAATCAATGATTGAATTGATTGAATGAATGTACGATTAAAGTTTTATTCAATAAATGAAAGCATGCAGTTCTTTTCCTTGAATGTATGCATCCAGCTCGAGACATTGAATTGTTGGATCCAGTGGGTTTCATTAAATAAAGGAGTGAAGTTTGATTCATTACATGCAGAAGATACGTTTGTTTAATTGATTCAATAACTTCTGATTCATTGAATGCACGATTTAAGTTTGATGCAACGCATGTACGAATGCAGATTGATTCTTTGTATGAATGAGTTAAGCTTGAGACATTGAATGAATGAGACAAGCTTTACTCTTTGAAATAACATGTGAAGTTTGTATCATTGAATGGTTTGGTTTGGTTTGGTTTGATGATATGATTGTTTGTTGTGTTGAATAAACGAATACCTGTAGATTCGTTGCATGTACGGTTGATGTTTGATGCAATTCTTCGTACGAATGCAATTCTTTGTACGAATGAGTTAAGTTTGAGATATTGAACAAATGGGAGATGCATCAAGATGTACAGTTTGTTTCATTCAATGAATGAAAGCAGTTTGAGTCACTGAATTAATGTGGTTTGTTTGAATTTTCAAGGAGTGCAGTTGGATGTATTACATGCAGGAGATAAGTTTGATTCATTGATTCAATACCCGATGCTTGATTCATTGATATGAAGATTCAATGAATGGATGAATGCATTTACATCTTTGAGTGAATGAATTAAGCTTGAGACATTGAATGAATGAGAGCAACTCTAGTCATGGTATTAACACGTGCAGTTTATTTCATTGAATGACTGAGTCAATGAGATAAGCTCTACTCATTGAATTAACACGTGCAGGTCCTTTCATTCCATGAATGCAAGCAGTTCTATTCACTGAATGAATGCAGTTTGTTTCAGTAAATACAAGAGTGCTGTTTGTAGTATTATATGTAGGGGATAAGATTGTTTCATTGATACAATACGTAACGTTTGACACATTGAGGCTCTCCTCACTCTGATTTCAAGTGGAGTGTATTTCATTGAATGACTGAGTGCAATTGGATTCATTATATGAATGTGTTTGGCTTGTTTCATCGAATCAATGATTGAATTGATTGAATGAATGTATGATTAAAGTTTGATTCCATAAATGAAAGCATGGAGTTGGTTTCCTTGAATGTATGCGTTCAACTCGAGACATTGAGTTTTTGGATCCAGTGTGTTTCATTAAATAGAGGAGTGATGTTTGATTCATTATATGCAGAAGAAACGTTTGTTTAATTGATTCAATAACTTTGATTCATTGAATGCAACGCATGTGCGAATGAAGGTTGATTCTTTGTATGAATGAGTTAAGCTTGAGACATTGAATGAATGAGACAAGCTTTACTCTTTGAAATAACGTGAAGTTTGCTTCATTGAATGGTTTGGTTTGGTTTGATGATATGAATGTGTTAGTTTTGTTGTGTTGAATAAACGAATACCTGTAGATTCGTTGCATGTACGGTTGATGTTTGATGCAATTCTTCGTACGAATGCAATTCTTTGTACGAATGAGTTAAGTTTGAGATATTGAACAAATGGAGATGCATCAAGATGTACAGTTTGTTTCATTCAATGAATGAAAGCAGTTTGAGTCACTGAATTAATGTGGTTTGTTTGAATTTTCAAAGAGTGCAGTTGGATGTATTACATGCAGGAGATAAGTTTGATTCATTGGTTCAATACCGATGCTTGATTCATTGATATGAAGATTCAATGAGTGGATGAATGCATTTCATTCTTTGAGTGAATGAATTAAGCTTGAGACATTGAATGAATGAGAGCAACTCTAGTCATGGAATTAACACGTGCAGTTTATTTCATTGAATGACTGAGTCAATGAGATAAGCTCTACTCATTGAATTAACACGTGCAGGTCCTTTCATTCCATGAATGCAAGCAGTTCTATTCACTGAATGAATGCAGTTTGTTTCAGTAAATACAAGAGTGCTGTTTGTAGTATTATATGTAGGAGATAAGATTGATTCATTGATACAATACGTAACGTTTGACACATTGAATGAATGATTGAGGCTCTCCTCACTCTGATTTCAAGTGGAGTGTATTTCATTGAATGACTGAGTGCAATTGGATTCATTATATGAATGTGTTTGGCTTGTTTCATCGAATCAATGATTGAATTGATTGAATGAATGTATGATTAAAGTTTGATTCCATAAATGAAAGCATGGAGTTGGTTTCCTTGAATGTATGCGTTCAACTCGAGCCATTGAGTTTTTGGATCCAGTGTGTTTCATTAAATAGAGGAGTGATGTTTGATTCATTATATGCAGAAGAAACGTTTGTTTAATTGATTCAATAACTTCTGATTCATTGAATGCAACGCATGTACGAATGCAGGTTGATTCTTTGTATGAATGAGTTAAGCTTGAGACATTGAATGAATGAGACGCGCTCTGCTCTTTGAAATAGCATGTGAAGTTTGTTTTATTGAATGGTTTGGTTTGGTTTGATGATATGAATGTGTTAGGTTTGTTATGTTGAATCAACGAATTGAATTCATTGAATGTGCGGTTGATGTTTGATGTTTGATGTAATGTAAGTAAGAATGCAGTTCTTTGTACGCATGAGTTAAGTTTGAGATATTGAACAAATGGGAGATGCATCAAGATGTACAGTTTGTTTCATTGAATGACAGAATGCAGTTTGATACATTGCATGAATGAATGAACGCAAGTACGAATGCATATTGATTCTTTGTATGAATGAGTTAAGTTTGAGACATTGAATGAATGAGACAAGCTCTACTCTTTGAAATAGCATGTGAAGTTTATTTCATTGAATGGTTTGGTTTGGTTTGATGATATGAATGTGTTAGTTTTGTTGTGTTGAATCAACGAATACCTGTAGATTCATTGAATGTTCTGTTTATGTTTGATGTAATGTACGTACGAACGCAGTTCTTTTTACGAATGAGTTAAGTTTGAGATATTGAACAAATGGGAGATGCATCAAGATGTACAGTTTGTTTCATTGAATGAATGAATGCAGTTTGATACATTGGATGAATGAATGTAGTTCGTTTCATTGAATGAATAGCGTGAAGCTCGAGACTTTGAACTAATGAGCTAAGCTCTACTCACTGAATGAATACATGCAGTTTGTTTCCTTCAATCAATGCATGCAGTTTGAGTCACTGAATGAATGCGGTTTGTTTGAATGTTTAAGGGGTGCAGTTTGTTGTATTATATGCAGGCGATAGATTTATTTCATTGGTTCAATACCCAATGCTTGATTCATTGATTTGACGATTCCATGAGTGGATGAATGCATTTTTATTCTTTGAGTGAATGAATTAAGCCTGAGACATTGAATGAATGAGAGCAACTCTAGTCATGGTATTAACACGTACAGTTTATTTCATTGAATGACTGAATCAATGAGATAAGCTATACTCATTGAATTTACACGTGCAGGTCCTTTCATGCCATGAATGCATGCAGTTCTCTTCATTGAATGAATGCAGTTTGTTTCAGTAAATGCAGGAGTGCTGTTTGTAGTATTATATGTAGGAGATAATATTGATTCATTGATACAACACGTAACGTTTGACTCATTGAATGAATGATTGAGGCTCTCCTCACTCAGATATCAGATGGAGTGTATTTCATTGAATGACTGAGTGCATTTGGATTCATTATATGAATGTATTTGGCTTGTTTCATCGAATCAATGATTGAATTGATTGAATGAATGTACGATTAAAGTTTTATTCAATAAATGAAAGCATGCAGTTCTTTTCCTTGAATGTATGCATCCAGCTCGAGACATTGAATTGTTGGATCCAGTGGGTTTCATTAAATAAAGGAGTGAAGTTTGATTCATTACATGCAGAAGATACGTTTGTTTAATTGATTCAATAACTTCTGATTCATTGAATGCACGATTTAAGTTTGATGCAACGCATGTACGAATGCAGATTGATTCTTTGTATGAATGAGTTAAGCTTGAGACATTGAATGAATGAGACAAGCTTTACTCTTTGAAATAACATGTGAAGTTTGTATCATTGAATGGTTTGGTTTGGTTTGGTTTGATGATATGAATGTGTTAGGTTTGTTGTGTTGAATAAACGAATACCTGTAGATTCGTTGCATGTACGGTTGATGTTTGATGCAATTCTTCGTACGAATGCAATTCTTTGTACGAATGAGTTAAGTTTGAGATATTGAACAAATGGGAGATGCATCAAGATGTACAGTTTGTTTCATTCAATGAATGAAAGCAGTTTGAGTCACTGAATTAATGTGGTTTGTTTGAATTTTCAAGGAGTGCAGTTGGATGTATTACATGCAGGAGATAAGTTTGATTCATTGATTCAATACCCGATGCTTGATTCATTGATATGAAGATTCAATGAATGGATGAATGCATTTACATTCTTTGAGTGAATGAATTAAGCTTGAGACATTGAATGAATGAGAGCAACTCTAGTCATGGTATTAACACGTGCAGTTTATTTCATTGAATGACTGAGTCAATGAGATAAGCTCTACTCATTGAATTAACACGTGCAGGTCCTTTCATTCCATGAATGCAAGCAGTTCTATTCACTGAATGAATGCAGTTTGTTTCAGTAAATACAAGAGTGCTGTTTGTAGTATTATATGTAGGGGATAAGATTGTTTCATTGATACAATACGTAACGTTTGACACATTGAGGCTCTCCTCACTCTGATTTCAAGTGGAGTGTATTTCATTGAATGACTGAGTGCAATTGGATTCATTATATGAATGTGTTTGGCTTGTTTCATCGAATCAATGATTGAATTGATTGAATGAATGTATGATTAAAGTTTGATTCCATAAATGAAAGCATGGAGTTGGTTTCCTTGAATGTATGCGTTCAACTCGAGCCATTGAGTTTTTGGATCCAGTGTGTTTCATTAAATAGAGGAGTGATGTTTGATTCATTATATGCAGAAGAAACGTTTGTTTAATTGATTCAATAACTTCTGATTCATTGAATGCAACGCATGTGCGAATGCAGGTTGATTCTTTGTATGAATGAGTTAAGCTTGAGACATTGAATGAATGAGACGCGCTCTGCTCTTTGAAATAGCATGTGAAGTTTGTTTTATTGAATGGTTTGGCTTGGTTTGATGATATGAATGTGTTAGGTTTGTTATGTTGAATCAACGAATTGAATTCATTGAATGTGCGGTTGATGTTTGATGTTTGATGTAATGTAAGTAGGAATGCAGTTCTTTGTACGCATGAGTTAAGTTTGAGATATTGAACAAATGGGAGATGCATCAAGATGTACAGTTTGTTTCATTGAATGACAGAATGCAGTTTGATACATTGCATGAATGAATGAACGCAAGTACGAATGCATATTGATTCTTTGTATGAATGAGTTAAGTTTGAGACATTGCATGAATGAGACAAGCTCTACTCTTTGAAATAGCATGTGAAGTTTATTTCATTGAATGGTTTGGTTTGGTTTGATGATATGAATGTGTTAGGTTTGTTGTGTTGAATCAACGAATACCTGTAGATTCATTGAATGTTCTGTTATGTTTGATGTAATGTACGTACGAACGCAGTTCTTTTTACGAATGAGTTAAGTTTGAGATATTGAACAAATGGGAGATGCATCAAGATGTACAGTTTGTTTCATTGAATGAATGAATGCATTTGATACATTGGATGAATGAATGTAGTTCGTTTCATTGAATGAATAGCGTGAAGCTCGAGACATTGAACTAATGAGCTAAGCTCTACTCACTGAATGAATACATGCAGTTTGTTTCCTTCAATCAATGCATGCAGTTTGAGTCACTGAATGAATGCGGTTTGTTTGAATGTTTAAAGGGGTGCAGTTTGTTGTATTATATGCAGGCGATAGATTTATTTCATTGGTTCAATACCCAATGCTTGATTCATTGATTTGACGATTCCATGAGTGGATGAATGCATTTTTATTCTTTGAGTGAATGAATTAAGCCTGAGACATTGAATGAATGAGAGCAACTCTAGTCATGGTATTAACACGTACAGTTTATTTCATTGAATGACTGAATCAATGAGATAAGCTATACTCATTGAATTTACACGTGCAGGTCCTTTCATGCCATGAATGCATGCAGTTCTCTTCATTGAATGAATGCAGTTTGTTTCAGTAAATGCAGGAGTGCTGTTTGTAGTATTATATGTAGGAGATAATATTGATTCATTGATACAACACGTAACGTTTGACTCATTGAATGAATGATTGAGGCTCTCCTCACTCAGATATCAGATGGAGTGTATTTCATTGAATGACTGAGTGCATTTGGATTCATTATATGAATGTATTTGGCTTGTTTCATCGAATCAATGATTGAATTGATTGAATGAATGTACGATTAAAGTTTTATTCAATAAATGAAAGCATGCAGTTCTTTTCCTTGAATGTATGCATCCAGCTCGAGTCATTGAATTGTTGGATCCAGTGGGTTTCATTAAATAAAGGAGTGAAGTTTGATTCATTACATGCAGAAGATACGTTTGTTTAATTGATTCAATAACTTCTGATTCATTGAATGCACGATTTAAGTTTGATGCAACGCATGTACGAATGCAGATTGATTCTTTGTATGAATGAGTTAAGCTTGAGACATTGAATGAATGAGACAAGCTTTACTCTTTGAAATAACATGTGAAGTTTGTATCATTGAATGGTTTGGTTTGGTTTGGTTTGATGATATGAATGTGTTAGGTTTGTTGTGTTGAATAAACGAATACCTGTAGATTCGTTGCATGTACGGTTGATGTTTGATGCAATTCTTCGTACGAATGCAATTCTTTGTACGAATGAGTTAAGTTTGAGATATTGAACAAATGGGAGATGCATCAAGATGTACAGTTTGTTTCATTCAATGAATGAAAGCAGTTTGAGTCACTGAATTAATGTGGTTTGTTTGAATTTTCAAGGAGTGCAGTTTGGATTTATTACATGCAGGAGATAAGTTTGATTCATTGATTCAATACCCGATGCTTGATTCATTGATATGAAGATTCAATGAATGGATGAATGCATTTACATTCTTTGAGTGAATGAATTAAGCTTGAGACATTGAATGAATGAGAGCAACTCTAGTCATGGTATTAACACGTGCAGTTTATTTCATTGAATGACTGAGTCAATGAGATAAGCTCTACTCATTGAATTAACACGTGCAGGTCCTTTCATTCCATGAATGCAAGCAGTTCTATTCACTGAATGAATGCAGTTTGTTTCAGTAAATACAAGAGTGCTGTTTGTAGTATTATATGTAGAGGATAAGATTGTTTCATTGATACAATACGTAACGTTTGACACATTGAGGCTCTCCTCACTCTGATTTCAAGTGGAGTGTATTTCATTGAATGACTGAGTGCAATTTGATTCATTATATGAATGTGTTTGGCTTGTTTCATCGAATCAATGATTGAATTGATTGAATGAATGTATGATTAAAGTTTGATTCCATAAATGAAAGCATGGAGTTGGTTTCCTTGAATGTATGCGTTCAACTCGAGCCATTGAGTTTTTGGATCCAGTGTGTTTCATTAAATAGAGGAGTGATTGTTTGATTCATTATATGCAGAAGAAACGTTTGTTTAATTGATTCAATAACTTCTGATTCATTGAATGCAACGCATGTGCGAATGCAGGTTGATTCTTTGTATGAATGAGTTAAGCTTGAGACATTGAATGAATGAGACGCGCTCTGCTCTTTGAAATAGCATGTGAAGTTTGTTTTATTGAATGGTTTGGTTTGGTTTGATGATATGAATGTGTTAGGTTTGTTATGTTGAATCAACGAATTGAATTCATTGAATGTGCGGTTGATGTTTGATGTTTGATGTAATGTAAGTAGGAATGCAGTTCTTTGTACGCATGAGTTAAGTTTGAGATATTGAACAAATGGAAGATGCATCAAGATGTACAGTTTGTTTCATTGAATGACAGAATGCAGTTTGATACATTGCATGAATGAATGAACGCAAGTACGAATGCACATTGATTCTTTGTATGAATGAGTTAAGTTTGAGACATTGAATGAATGAGACAAGCTCTACTCTTTGAAATAGCATGTGAAGTTTATTTCATTGAATGGTTTGGTTTGGTTTGATGATATGAATGTGTTAGGTTTGTTGTGTTGAATCAACGAATACCTGTAGATTCATTGAATGTTCTGTTTATGTTTGATGTAATGTACGTACGAACGCAGTTCTTTTTACGAATGAGTTAAATTTGAGATATTGAACAAATGGGAGATGCATCAAGATGTACAGTTTGTTTCATTGAATGAATGAATGCAGTTTGATACATTGGATGAATGAATGTAGTTCGTTTCATTGAATGAATAGCGTGAAGCTCGAGACATTGAACTAATGAGCTAAGCTCTACTCACTGAATGAATACATGCAGTTTGTTTCCTTCAATCAATGCATGCAGTTTGAGTCACTGAATGAATGCGGTTTGTTTGAATGTTTAAAGGGGTGCAGTTTGTTGTATTATATGCAGGCGATAGATTTATTTCATTGGTTCAATACCCAATGCTTGATTCATTGATTTGACGATTCCATGAGTGGATGAATGCATTTTTATTCTTTGAGTGAATGAATTAAGCTGAGACATTGAATGAATGAGAGCAACTCTAGTCATGGTATTAACACGTACAGTTTATTTCATTGAATGACTGAATCAATGAGATAAGCTATACTCATTGAATTTACACGTGCAGGTCCTTTCATGCCATGAATGCATGCAGTTCTCTTCATTGAATGAATGCAGTTTGTTTCAGTAAATGCAGGAGTGCTGTTTGTAGTATTATATGTAGGAGATAATATTGATTCATTGATACAACACGTAACGTTTGACTCATTGAATGAATGATTGAGGCTCTCCTCACTCAGATATCAGATGGAGTGTATTTCATTGAATGACTGAGTGCATTTGGATTCATTATATGAATGTATTTGGCTTGTTTCATCGAATCAATGATTGAATTGATTGAATGAATGTACGATTAAAGTTTTATTCAATAAATGAAAGCATGCAGTTCTTTCCTTGAATGTATGCATCCAGCTCGAGACATTGAATTGTTGGATCCAGTGGGTTTCATTAAATAAAGGAGTGAAGTTTGATTCATTACATGCAGAAGATACGTTTGTTTAATTGATTCAATAACTTCTGATTCATTGAATGCACGATTTAAGTTTGATGCAACGCATGTACGAATGCAGATTGATTCTTTGTATGAATGAGTTAAGCTTGAGACATTGAATGAATGAGACAAGCTTTACTCTTTGAAATAACATGTGAAGTTTGTATCATTGAATGGTTTGGTTTGGTTTGGTTTGATGATATGAATGTTTGTTGTGTTGAATAAACGAATACCTGTAGATTCGTTGCATGTACGGTTGATGTTTGATGCAATTCTTCGTACGAATGCAATTCTTTGTACGAATGAGTTAAGTTTGAGATATTGAACAAATGGGAGATGCATCAAGATGTACAGTTTGTTTCATTCAATGAATGAAAGCAGTTTGAGTCACTGAATTAATGTGGTTTGTTTGAATTTTCAAGGAGTGCAGTTGGATGTATTACATGCAGGAGATAAGTTTGATTCATTGATTCAATACCCGATGCTTGATTCATTGATATGAAGATTCAATGAATGGATGAATGCATTTACATTCTTTGAGTGAATGAATTAAGCTTGAGACATTGAATGAATGAGAGCAACTCTAGTCATGGTATTAACACGTGCAGTTTATTTCATTGAATGACTGAGTCAATGAGATAAGCTCTACTCATTGAATTAACACGTGCAGGTCCTTTCATTCCATGAATGCAAGCAGTTCTATTCACTGAATGAATGCAGTTTGTTTCAGTAAATACAAGAGTGCTGTTTGTAGTATTATATGTAGAGGATAAGATTGTTTCATTGATACAATACGTAACGTTTGACACATTGAGGCTCTCCTCACTCTGATTTCAAGTGGAGTGTATTTCATTGAATGACTGAGTGCAATTGGATTCATTATATGAATGTGTTTGGCTTGTTTCATCGAATCAATGATTGAATTGATTGAATGAATGTATGATTAAAGTTTGATTCCATAAATGAAAGCATGGAGTTGGTTTCCTTGAATGTATGCGTTCAACTCGAGCCATTGAGTTTTTGGATCCAGTGTGTTTCATTAAATAGAGGAGTGATGTTTGATTCATTATATGCAGAAGAAACGTTTGTTTAATTGATTCAATAACTTCTGATTCATTGAATGCAACGCATGTGCGAATGCAGGTTGATTCTTTGTATGAATGAGTTAAGCTTGAGACATTGAATGAATGAGACGCGCTCTGCTCTTTGAAATAGCATGTGAAGTTTGTTTTATTGAATGGTTTGGCTTGGTTTGATGATATGAATGTGTTAGGTTTGTTATGTTGAATCAACGAATTGAATTCATTGAATGTGCGGTTGATGTTTGATGTTTGATGTAATGTAAGTAGGAATGCAGTTCTTTGTACGCATGAGTTAAGTTTGAGATATTGAACAAATGGGAGATGCATCAAGATGTACAGTTTGTTTCATTGAATGACAGAATGCAGTTTGATACATTGCATGAATGAATGAACGCAAGTACGAATGCATATTGATTCTTTGTATGAATGAGTTAAGTTTGAGACATTGCATGAATGAGACAAGCTCTACTCTTTGAAATAGCATGTGAAGTTTATTTCATTGAATGGTTTGGTTTGGTTTGATGATATGAATGTGTTAGGTTTGTTGTGTTGAATCAACGAATACCTGTAGATTCATTGAATGTTCTGTTTATGTTTGATGTAATGTACGTACGAACGCAGTTCTTTTTACGAATGAGTTAAGTTTGAGATATTGAACAAATGGGAGATGCATCAAGATGTACAGTTTGTTTCATTGAATGAATGAATGCAGTTTGATACATTGGATGAATGAATGTAGTTCGTTTCATTGAATGAATAGCGTGAAGCTCGAGACATTGAACTAATGAGCTAAGCTCTACTCACTGAATGAATACATGCAGTTTGTTTCCTTCAATCAATGCATGCAGTTTGAGTCACTGAATGAATGCGGTTTGTTTGAATGTTTAAAGGGGTGCAGTTTGTTGTATTATATGCAGGCGATAGATTTATTTCATTGGTTCAATACCCAATGCTTGATTCATTGATTTGACGATTCCATGAGTGGATGAATGCATTTTTATTCTTTGAGTGAATGAATTAAGCCTGAGACATTGAATGAATGAGAGCAACTCTAGTCATGGTATTAACACGTACAGTTTATTTCATTGAATGACTGAATCAATGAGATAAGCTATACTCATTGAATTTACACGTGCAGGTCCTTTCATGCCATGAATGCATGCAGTTCTCTTCATTGAATGAATGCAGTTTGTTTCAGTAAATGCAGGAGTGCTGTTTGTAGTATTATATGTAGGAGATAATATTGATTCATTGATACAACACGTAACGTTTGACTCATTGAATGAATGATTGAGGCTCTCCTCACTCAGATATCAGATGGAGTGTATTTCATTGAATGACTGAGTGCATTTGGATTCATTATATGAATGTATTTGGCTTGTTTCATCGAATCAATGATTGAATTGATTGAATGAATGTACGATTAAAGTTTTATTCAATAAATGAAAGCATGCAGTTCTTTTCCTTGAATGTATGCATCCAGCTCGAGTCATTGAATTGTTGGATCCAGTGGGTTTCATTAAATAAAGGAGTGAAGTTTGATTCATTACATGCAGAAGATACGTTTGTTTAATTGATTCAATAACTTCTGATTCATTGAATGCACGATTTAAGTTTGATGCAACGCATGTACGAATGCAGATTGATTCTTTGTATGAATGAGTTAAGCTTGAGACATTGAATGAATGAGACAAGCTTTACTCTTTGAAATAACATGTGAAGTTTGTATCATTGAATGGTTTGGTTTGGTTTGGTTTGATGATATGAATGTGTTAGGTTTGTTGTGTTGAATAAACGAATACCTGTAGATTCGTTGCATGTACGGTTGATGTTTGATGCAATTCTTCGTACGAATGCAATTCTTTGTACGAATGAGTTAAGTTTGAGATATTGAACAAATGGGAGATGCATCAAGATGTACAGTTTGTTTCATTCAATGAATGAAAGCAGTTTGAGTCACTGAATTAATGTGGTTTGTTTGAATTTTCAAGGAGTGCAGTTTGGATTTATTACATGCAGGAGATAAGTTTGATTCATTGATTCAATACCCGATGCTTGATTCATTGATATGAAGATTCAATGAATGGATGAATGCATTTACATTCTTTGAGTGAATGAATTAAGCTTGAGACATTGAATGAATGAGAGCAACTCTAGTCATGGTATTAACACGTGCAGTTTATTTCATTGAATGACTGAGTCAATGAGATAAGCTCTACTCATTGAATTAACACGTGCAGGTCCTTTCATTCCATGAATGCAAGCAGTTCTATTCACTGAATGAATGCAGTTTGTTTCAGTAAATACAAGAGTGCTGTTTGTAGTATTATATGTAGAGGATAAGATTGTTTCATTGATACAATACGTAACGTTTGACACATTGAGGCTCTCCTCACTCTGATTTCAAGTGGAGTGTATTTCATTGAATGACTGAGTGCAATTTGATTCATTATATGAATGTGTTTGGCTTGTTTCATCGAATCAATGATTGAATTGATTGAATGAATGTATGATTAAAGTTTGATTCCATAAATGAAAGCATGGAGTTGGTTTCCTTGAATGTATGCGTTCAACTCGAGCCATTGAGTTTTTGGATCCAGTGTGTTTCATTAAATAGAGGAGTGATTGTTTGATTCATTATATGCAGAAGAAACGTTTGTTTAATTGATTCAATAACTTCTGATTCATTGAATGCAACGCATGTGCGAATGCAGGTTGATTCTTTGTATGAATGAGTTAAGCTTGAGACATTGAATGAATGAGACGCGCTCTGCTCTTTGAAATAGCATGTGAAGTTTGTTTTATTGAATGGTTTGGTTTGGTTTGATGATATGAATGTGTTAGGTTTGTTATGTTGAATCAACGAATTGAATTCATTGAATGTGCGGTTGATGTTTGATGTTTGATGTAATGTAAGTAGGAATGCAGTTCTTTGTACGCATGAGTTAAGTTTGAGATATTGAACAAATGGAAGATGCATCAAGATGTACAGTTTGTTTCATTGAATGACAGAATGCAGTTTGATACATTGCATGAATGAATGAACGCAAGTACGAATGCATATTGATTCTTTGTATGAATGAGTTAAGTTTGAGACATTGAATGAATGAGACAAGCTCTACTCTTTGAAATAGCATGTGAAGTTTATTTCATTGAATGGTTTGGTTTGGTTTGATGATATGAATGTGTTAGGTTTGTTGTGTTGAATCAACGAATACCTGTAGATTCATTGAATGTTCTGTTTATGTTTGATGTAATGTACGTACGAACGCAGTTCTTTTTACGAATGAGTTAAATTTGAGATATTGAACAAATGGGAGATGCATCAAGATGTACAGTTTGTTTCATTGAATGAATGAATGCAGTTTGATACATTGGATGAATGAATGTAGTTCGTTTCATTGAATGAATAGCGTGAAGCTCGAGACATTGAACTAATGAGCTAAGCTCTACTCACTGAATGAATACATGCAGTTTGTTTCCTTCAATCAATGCATGCAGTTTGAGTCACTGAATGAATGCGGTTTGTTTGAATGTTTAAAGGGGTGCAGTTTGTTGTATTATATGCAGGCGATAGATTTATTTCATTGGTTCAATACCCAATGCTTGATTCATTGATTTGACGATTCCATGAGTGGATGAATGCATTTTTATTCTTTGAGTGAATGAATTAAGCCTGAGACATTGAATGAATGAGAGCAACTCTAGTCATGGTATTAACACGTACAGTTTATTTCATTGAATGACTGAATCAATGAGATAAGCTATACTCATTGAATTTACACGTGCAGGTCCTTTCATGCCATGAATGCATGCAGTTCTCTTCATTGAATGAATGCAGTTTGTTTCAGTAAATGCAGGAGTGCTGTTTGTAGTATTATATGTAGGAGATAATATTGATTCATTGATACAACACGTAACGTTTGACTCATTGAATGAATGATTGAGGCTCTCCTCACTCAGATATCAGATGGAGTGTATTTCATTGAATGACTGAGTGCATTTGGATTCATTATATGAATGTATTTGGCTTGTTTCATCGAATCAATGATTGAATTGATTGAATGAATGTACGATTAAAGTTTTATTCAATAAATGAAAGCATGCAGTTCTTTTCCTTGAATGTATGCATCCAGCTCGAGACATTGAATTGTTGGATCCAGTGGGTTTCATTAAATAAAGGAGTGAAGTTTGATTCATTACATGCAGAAGATACGTTTGTTTAATTGATTCAATAACTTCTGATTCATTGAATGCACGATTTAAGTTTGATGCAACGCATGTACGAATGCAGATTGATTCTTTGTATGAATGAGTTAAGCTTGAGACATTGAATGAATGAGACAAGCTTTACTCTTTGAAATAACATGTGAAGTTTGTATCATTGAATGGTTTGGTTTGGTTTGGTTTGATGATATGAATGTTTGTTGTGTTGAATAAACGAATACCTGTAGATTCGTTGCATGTACGGTTGATGTTTGATGCAATTCTTCGTACGAATGCAATTCTTTGTACGAATGAGTTAAGTTTGAGATATTGAACAAATGGAGATGCATCAAGATGTACAGTTTGTTTCATTCAATGAATGAAAGCAGTTTGAGTCACTGAATTAATGTGGTTTGTTTGAATTTTCAAGGAGTGCAGTTGGATGTATTACATGCAGGAGATAAGTTTGATTCATTGATTCAATACCCGATGCTTGATTCATTGATATGAAGATTCAATGAATGGATGAATGCATTTACATTCTTTGAGTGAATGAATTAAGCTTGAGACATTGAATGAATGAGAGCAACTCTAGTCATGGTATTAACACGTGCAGTTTATTTCATTGAATGACTGAGTCAATGAGATAAGCTCTACTCATTGAATTAACACGTGCAGGTCCTTTCATTCCATGAATGCAAGCAGTTCTATTCACTGAATGAATGCAGTTTGTTTCAGTAAATACAAGAGTGCTGTTTGTAGTATTATATGTAGAGGATAAGATTGTTTCATTGATACAATACGTAACGTTTGACACATTGAGGCTCTCCTCACTCTGATTTCAAGTGGAGTGTATTTCATTGAATGACTGAGTGCAATTGGATTCATTATATGAATGTGTTTGGCTTGTTTCATCGAATCAATGATTGAATTGATTGAATGAATGTATGATTAAAGTTTGATTCCATAAATGAAAGCATGGAGTTGGTTTCCTTGAATGTATGCGTTCAACTCGAGCCATTGAGTTTTTGGATCCAGTGTGTTTCATTAAATAGAGGAGTGATGTTTGATTCATTATATGCAGAAGAAACGTTTGTTTAATTGATTCAATAACTTCTGATTCATTGAATGCAACGCATGTGCGAATGCAGGTTGATTCTTTGTATGAATGAGTTAAGCTTGAGACATTGAATGAATGAGACGCGCTCTGCTCTTTGAAATAGCATGTGAAGTTTGTTTTATTGAATGGTTTGGTTTGGTTTGATGATATGAATGTGTTAGGTTTGTTATGTTGAATCAACGAATTGAATTCATTGAATGTGCGGTTGATGTTTGATGTTTGATGTAATGTAAGTAGGAATGCAGTTCTTTGTACGCATGAGTTAAGTTTGAGATATTGAACAAATGGGAGATGCATCAAGATGTACAGTTTGTTTCATTGAATGACAGAATGCAGTTTGATACATTGCATGAATGAATGAACGCAAGTACGAATGCATATTGATTCTTTGTATGAATGAGTTAAGTTTGAGACATTGCATGAATGAGACAAGCTCTACTCTTTGAAATAGCATGTGAAGTTTATTTCATTGAATGGTTTGGTTTGGTTTGATGATATGAATGTGTTAGGTTTGTTGTGTTGAATCAACGAATACCTGTAGATTCATTGAATGTTCTGTTATGTTTGATGTAATGTACGTACGAACGCAGTTCTTTTTACGAATGAGTTAAGTTTGAGATATTGAACAAATGGGAGATGCATCAAGATGTACAGTTTGTTTCATTGAATGAATGAATGCAGTTTGATACATTGGATGAATGAATGTAGTTCGTTTCATTGAATGAATAGCGTGAAGCTCGAGACATTGAACTAATGAGCTAAGCTCTACTCACTGAATGAATACATGCAGTTTGTTTCCTTCAATCAATGCATGCAGTTTGAGTCACTGAATGAATGCGGTTTGTTTGAATGTTTAAAGGGGTGCAGTTTGTTGTATTATATGCAGGCGATAGATTTATTTCATTGGTTCAATACCCAATGCTTGATTCATTGATTTGACGATTCCATGAGTGGATGAATGCATTTTTATTCTTTGAGTGAATGAATTAAGCCTGAGACATTGAATGAATGAGAGCAACTCTAGTCATGGTATTAACACGTACAGTTTATTTCATTGAATGACTGAATCAATGAGATAAGCTATACTCATTGAATTTACACGTGCAGGTCCTTTCATGCCATGAATGCATGCAGTTCTCTTCATTGAATGAATGCAGTTTGTTTCAGTAAATGCAGGAGTGCTGTTTGTAGTATTATATGTAGGAGATAATATTGATTCATTGATACAACACGTAACGTTTGACTCATTGAATGAATGATTGAGGCTCTCCTCACTCAGATATCAGATGGAGTGTATTTCATTGAATGACTGAGTGCATTTGGATTCATTATATGAATGTATTTGGCTTGTTTCATCGAATCAATGATTGAATTGATTGAATGAATGTACGATTAAAGTTTTATTCAATAAATGAAAGCATGCAGTTCTTTTCCTTGAATGTATGCATCCAGCTCGAGTCATTGAATTGTTGGATCCAGTGGGTTTCATTAAATAAAGGAGTGAAGTTTGATTCATTACATGCAGAAGATACGTTTGTTTAATTGATTCAATAACTTCTGATTCATTGAATGCACGATTTAAGTTTGATGCAACGCATGTACGAATGCAGATTGATTCTTTGTATGAATGAGTTAAGCTTGAGACATTGAATGAATGAGACAAGCTTTACTCTTTGAAATAACATGTGAAGTTTGTATCATTGAATGGTTTGGTTTGGTTTGGTTTGATGATATGAATGTGTTAGGTTTGTTGTGTTGAATAAACGAATACCTGTAGATTCGTTGCATGTACGGTTGATGTTTGATGCAATTCTTCGTACGAATGCAATTCTTTGTACGAATGAGTTAAGTTTGAGATATTGAACAAATGGGAGATGCATCAAGATGTACAGTTTGTTTCATTCAATGAATGAAAGCAGTTTGAGTCACTGAATTAATGTGGTTTGTTTGAATTTTCAAGGAGTGCAGTTTGGATTTATTACATGCAGGAGATAAGTTTGATTCATTGATTCAATACCCGATGCTTGATTCATTGATATGAAGATTCAATGAATGGATGAATGCATTTACATTCTTTGAGTGAATGAATTAAGCTTGAGACATTGAATGAATGAGAGCAACTCTAGTCATGGTATTAACACGTGCAGTTTATTTCATTGAATGACTGAGTCAATGAGATAAGCTCTACTCATTGAATTAACACGTGCAGGTCCTTTCATTCCATGAATGCAAGCAGTTCTATTCACTGAATGAATGCAGTTTGTTTCAGTAAATACAAGAGTGCTGTTTGTAGTATTATATGTAGAGGATAAGATTGTTTCATTGATACAATACGTAACGTTTGACACATTGAGGCTCTCCTCACTCTGATTTCAAGTGGAGTGTATTTCATTGAATGACTGAGTGCAATTGGATTCATTATATGAATGTGTTTGGCTTGTTTCATCGAATCAATGATTGAATTGATTGAATGAATGTATGATTAAAGTTTGATTCCATAAATGAAAGCATGGAGTTGGTTTCCTTGAATGTATGCGTTCAACTCGAGCCATTGAGTTTTTGGATCCAGTGTGTTTCATTAAATAGAGGAGTGATGTTTGATTCATTATATGCAGAAGAAACGTTTGTTTAATTGATTCAATAACTTCTGATTCATTGAATGCAACGCATGTGCGAATGCAGGTTGATTCTTTGTATGAATGAGTTAAGCTTGAGACATTGAATGAATGAGACGCGCTCTGCTCTTTGAAATAGCATGTGAAGTTTGTTTTATTGAATGGTTTGGTTTGGTTTGATGATATGAATGTGTTAGGTTTGTTATGTTGAATCAACGAATTGAATTCATTGAATGTGCGGTTGATGTTTGATGTTTGATGTAATGTAAGTAGGAATGCAGTTCTTTGTACGCATGAGTTAAGTTTGAGATATTGAACAAATGGGAGATGCATCAAGATGTACAGTTTGTTTCATTGAATGACAGAATGCAGTTTGATACATTGCATGAATGAATGAACGCAAGTACGAATGCATATTGATTCTTTGTATGAATGAGTTAAGTTTGAGACATTGCATGAATGAGACAAGCTCTACTCTTTGAAATAGCATGTGAAGTTTATTTCATTGAATGGTTTGGTTTGGTTTGATGATATGAATGTGTTAGGTTTGTTGTGTTGAATCAACGAATACCTGTAGATTCATTGAATGTTCTGTTTATGTTTGATGTAATGTACGTACGAACGCAGTTCTTTTTACGAATGAGTTAAGTTTGAGATATTGAACAAATGGGAGATGCATCAAGATGTACAGTTTGTTTCATTGAATGAATGAATGCAGTTTGATACATTGGATGAATGAATGTAGTTCGTTTCATTGAATGAATAGCGTGAAGCTCGAGACATTGAACTAATGAGCTAAGCTCTACTCACTGAATGAATACATGCAGTTTGTTTCCTTCAATCAATGCATGCAGTTTGAGTCACTGAATGAATGCGGTTTGTTTGAATGTTTAAAGGGGTGCAGTTTGTTGTATTATATGCAGGCGATAGATTTATTTCATTGGTTCAATACCCAATGCTTGATTCATTGATTTGACGATTCCATGAGTGGATGAATGCATTTTTATTCTTTGAGTGAATGAATTAAGCCTGAGACATTGAATGAATGAGAGCAACTCTAGTCATGGTATTAACACGTACAGTTTATTTCATTGAATGACTGAATCAATGAGATAAGCTATACTCATTGAATTTACACGTGCAGGTCCTTTCATGCCATGAATGCATGCAGTTCTCTTCATTGAATGAATGCAGTTTGTTTCAGTAAATGCAGGAGTGCTGTTTGTAGTATTATATGTAGGAGATAATATTGATTCATTGATACAACACGTAACGTTTGACTCATTGAATGAAT
The DNA here is from genome assembly GCF_020745735.1 of Hemiscyllium ocellatum. NCBI lineage: Eukaryota > Metazoa > Chordata > Chondrichthyes > Orectolobiformes > Hemiscylliidae > Hemiscyllium > Hemiscyllium ocellatum. The sequence continues at coordinate 27,128 of NW_026867782.1, forward strand.
GATTGAGGCTCTCCTCACTCAGATATCAGATGGAGTGTATTTCATTGAATGACTGAGTGCATTTGGATTCATTATATGAATGTATTTGGCTTGTTTCATCGAATCAATGATTGAATTGATTGAATGAATGTACGATTAAAGTTTTATTCAATAAATGAAAGCATGCAGTTCTTTTCCTTGAATGTATGCATCCAGCTCGAGACATTGAATTGTTGGATCCAGTGGGTTTCATTAAATAAAGGAGTGAAGTTTGATTCATTATATACGTTTGTTTAATTGATTCAATAACTTCTGATTCATTGAATGCACGATTTAAGTTTGATGCAACGCATGTACGAATGCAGATTGATTCTTTGTATGAATGAGTTAAGCTTGAGACATTGAATGAATGAGACAAGCTTTACTCTTTGAAATAACATGTGAAGTTTGTATCATTGAATGGTTTGGTTTGGTTTGGTTTGATGATATGAATGTGTTAGGTTTGTTGTGTTGAATAAACGAATACCTGTAGATTCGTTGCATGTACGGTTGATGTTTGATGCAATTCTTCGTACGAATGCAATTCTTTGTACGAATGAGTTAAGTTTGAGATATTGAACAAATGGGAGATGCATCAAGATGTACAGTTTGTTTCATTCAATGAATGAAAGCAGTTTGAGTCACTGAATTAATGTGGTTTGTTTGAATTTTCAAGGAGTGCAGTTTGGATTTATTACATGCAGGAGATAAGTTTGATTCATTGATTCAATACCCGATGCTTGATTCATTGATATGAAGATTCAATGAATGGATGAATGCATTTACATTCTTTGAGTGAATGAATTAAGCTTGAGACATTGAATGAATGAGAGCAACTCTAGTCATGGTATTAACACGTGCAGTTTATTTCATTGAATGACTGAGTCAATGAGATAAGCTCTACTCATTGAATTAACACGTGCAGGTCCTTTCATTCCATGAATGCAAGCAGTTCTATTCACTGAATGAATGCAGTTTGTTTCAGTAAATACAAGAGTGCTGTTTGTAGTATTATATGTAGAGGATAAGATTGTTTCATTGATACAATACGTAACGTTTGACACATTGAGGCTCTCCTCACTCTGATTTCAAGTGGAGTGTATTTCATTGAATGACTGAGTGCAATTGGATTCATTATATGAATGTGTTTGGCTTGTTTCATCGAATCAATGATTGAATTGATTGAATGAATGTATGATTAAAGTTTGATTCCATAAATGAAAGCATGGAGTTGGTTTCCTTGAATGTATGCGTTCAACTCGAGCCATTGAGTTTTTTGGATCCAGTGTGTTTCATTAAATAGAGGAGTGATGTTTGATTCATTATATGCAGAAGAAACGTTTGTTTAATTGATTCAATAACTTCTGATTCATTGAATGCAACGCATGTGCGAATGCAGGTTGATTCTTTGTATGAATGAGTTAAGCTTGAGACATTGAATGAATGAGACGCGCTCTGCTCTTTGAAATAGCATGTGAAGTTTGTTTTATTGAATGGTTTGGTTTGGTTTGATGATATGAATGTGTTAGGTTTGTTATGTTGAATCAACGAATTGAATTCATTGAATGTGCGGTTGATGTTTGATGTTTGATGTAATGTAAGTAGGAATGCAGTTCTTTGTACGCATGAGTTAAGTTTGAGATATTGAACAAATGGGAGATGCATCAAGATGTACAGTTTGTTTCATTGAATGACAGAATGCAGTTTGATACATTGCATGAATGAATGAACGCAAGTACGAATGCATATTGATTCTTTGTATGAATGAGTTAAGTTTGAGACATTGCATGAATGAGACAAGCTCTACTCTTTGAAATAGCATGTGAAGTTTATTTCATTGAATGGTTTGGTTTGGTTTGATGATATGAATGTGTTAGGTTTGTTGTGTTGAATCAACGAATACCTGTAGATTCATTGAATGTTCTGTTTATGTTTGATGTAATGTACGTACGAACGCAGTTCTTTTTACGAATGAGTTAAGTTTGAGATATTGAACAAATGGGAGATGCATCAAGATGTACAGTTTGTTTCATTGAATGAATGAATGCAGTTTGATACATTGGATGAATGAATGTAGTTCGTTTCATTGAATGAATAGCGTGAAGCTCGAGACATTGAACTAATGAGCTAAGCTCTACTCACTGAATGAATACATGCAGTTTGTTTCCTTCAATCAATGCATGCAGTTTGAGTCACTGAATGAATGCGGTTTGTTTGAATGTTTAAAGGGGTGCAGTTTGTTGTATTATATGCAGGCGATAGATTTATTTCATTGGTTCAATACCCAATGCTTGATTCATTGATTTGACGATTCCATGAGTGGATGAATGCATTTTTATTCTTTGAGTGAATGAATTAAGCCTGAGACATTGAATGAATGAGAGCAACTCTAGTCATGGTATTAACACGTACAGTTTATTTCATTGAATGACTGAATCAATGAGATAAGCTATACTCATTGAATTTACACGTGCAGGTCCTTTCATGCCATGAATGCATGCAGTTCTCTTCATTGAATGAATGCAGTTTGTTTCAGTAAATGCAGGAGTGCTGTTTGTAGTATTATATGTAGGAGATAATATTGATTCATTGATACAACACGTAACGTTTGACTCATTGAATGAATGATTGAGGCTCTCCTCACTCAGATATCAGATGGAGTGTATTTCATTGAATGACTGAGTGCATTTGGATTCATTATATGAATGTATTTGGCTTGTTTCATCGAATCAATGATTGAATTGATTGAATGAATGTACGATTAAAGTTTTATTCAATAAATGAAAGCATGCAGTTCTTTTCCTTGAATGTATGCATCCAGCTCGAGACATTGAATTGTTGGATCCAGTGGGTTCATTAAATAAAGGAGTGAAGTTTGATTCATTATATACGTTTGTTTAATTGATTCAATAACTTCTGATTCATTGAATGCACGATTTAAGTTTGATGCAACGCATGTACGAATGCAGATTGATTCTTTGTATGAATGAGTTAAGCTTGAGACATTGAATGAATGAGACAAGCTTTACTCTTTGAAATAACATGTGAAGTTTGTATCATTGAATGGTTTGGTTTGGTTTGGTTTGATGATATGAATGTGTTAGGTTTGTTGTGTTGAATAAACGAATACCTGTAGATTCGTTGCAAGTACGGTTGATGTTTGATGCAATTCTTCGTACGAATGCAATTCTTTGTACGAATGATTTAAGTTTGAGATATTGAACAAATGGGAGATGCATCAAGATGTACAGTTTGTTTCATTCAATGAATGAAAGCAGTTTGAGTCACTGAATTAATGTGGTTTGTTTGAATTTTCAAGGAGTGCAGTTGGATGTATTACATGCAGGAGATAAGTTTGATTCATTGATTCAATACCCGATGCTTGATTCATTGATATGAAGATTCAATGAATGGATGAATGCATTTACATTCTTTGAGTGAATGAATTAAGCTTGAGACATTGAATGAATGAGAGCAACTCTAGTCATGGTATTAACACGTGCAGTTTATTTCATTGAATGACTGAGTCAATGAGATAAGCTCTACTCATTGAATTAACACGTGCAGGTCCTTTCATTCCATGAATGCAAGCAGTTCTATTCACTGAATGAATGCAGTTTGTTTCAGTAAATACAAGAGTGCTGTTTGTAGTATTATATGTAGGGGATAAGATTGTTTCATTGATACAATACGTAACGTTTGACACATTGAGGCTCTCCTCACTCTGATTTCAAGTGGAGTGTATTTCATTGAATGACTGAGTGCAATTGGATTCATTATATGAATGTGTTTGGCTTGTTTCATCGAATCAATGATTGAATTGATTGAATGAATGTATGATTAAAGTTTGATTCCATAAATGAAAGATGGAGTTGGTTTCCTTGAATGTATGCGTTCAACTCGAGCCATTGAGTTTTTGGATCCAGTGTGTTTCATTAAATAGAGGAGTGATGTTTGATTCATTATATGCAGAAGAAACGTTTGTTTAATTGATTCAATAACTTCTGATTCATTGAATGCAACGCATGTGCGAATGCAGGTTGATTCTTTGTATGAATGAGTTAAGCTTGAGACATTGAATGAATGAGACGCGCTCTGCTCTTTGAAATAGCATGTGAAGTTTGTTTTATTGAATGGTTTGGTTTGGTTTGATGATATGAATGTGTTAGGTTTGTTATGTTGAATCAACGAATTGAATTCATTGAATGTGCGGTTGATGTTTGATGTTTGATGTAATGTAAGTAGGAATGCAGTTCTTTGTACGCATGAGTTAAGTTTGAGATATTGAACAAATGGGAGATGCATCAAGATGTACAGTTTGTTTCATTGAATGACAGAATGCAGTTTGATACATTGCATGAATGAATGAACGCAAGTACGAATGCATATTGATTCTTTGTATGAATGAGTTAAGTTTGAGACATTGAATGAATGAGACAAGCTCTACTCTTTGAAATAGCATGTGAAGTTTATTTCATTGAATGGTTTGGTTTGGTTTGATGATATGAATGTGTTAGGTTTGTTGTGTTGAATCAACGAATACCTGTAGATTCATTGAATGTTCTGTTTATGTTTGATGTAATGTACGTACGAACGCAGTTCTTTTTACGAATGAGTTAAGTTTGAGATATTGAACAAATGGGAGATGCATCAAGATGTACAGTTTGTTTCATTGAATGAATGAATGCAGTTTGATACATTGGATGAATGAATGTAGTTCGTTTCATTGAATGAATAGCGTGAAGCTCGAGACATTGAACTAATGAGCTAAGCTCTACTCACTGAATGAATACATGCAGTTTGTTTCCTTCAATCAATGCATGCAGTTTGAGTCACTGAATGAATGCGGTTTGTTTGAATGTTTAAAGGGGTGCAGTTTGTTGTATTATATGCAGGCGATAGATTTATTTCATTGGTTCAATACCCAATGCTTGATTCATTGATTTGACGATTCCATGAGTGGATGAATGCATTTTTATTCTTTGAGTGAATGAATTAAGCCTGAGACATTGAATGAATGAGAGCAACTCTAGTCATGGTATTAACACGTACAGTTTATTTCATTGAATGACTGAATCAATGAGATAAGCTATACTCATTGAATTTACACGTGCAGGTCCTTTCATGCCATGAATGCATGCAGTTCTCTTCATTGAATGAATGCAGTTTGTTTCAGTAAATGCAGGAGTGCTGTTTGTAGTATTATATGTAGGAGATAATATTGATTCATTGATACAACACGTAACGTTTGACTCATTGAATGAATGATTGAGGCTCTCCTCACTCAGATATCAGATGGAGTGTATTTCATTGAATGACTGAGTGCATTTGGATTCATTATATGAATGTATTTGGCTTGTTTCATCGAATCAATGATTGAATTGATTGAATGAATGTACGATTAAAGTTTTATTCAATAAATGAAAGCATGCAGTTCTTTTCCTTGAATGTATGCATCCAGCTCGAGACATTGAATTGTTGGATCCAGTGGGTTTCATTAAATAAAGGAGTGAAGTTTGATTCATTACATGCAGAAGATACGTTTGTTTAATTGATTCAATAACTTCTGATTCATTGAATGCACGATTTAAGTTTGATGCAACGCATGTACGAATGCAGATTGATTCTTTGTATGAATGAGTTAAGCTTGAGACATTGAATGAATGAGACAAGCTTTACTCTTTGAAATAACATGTGAAGTTTGTATCATTGAATGGTTTGGTTTGGTTTGGTTTGATGATATGAATGTGTTAGGTTTGTTGTGTTGAATAAACGAATACCTGTAGATTCGTTGCATGTCCGGTTGATGTTTGATGCAATTCTTCGTACGAATGCAATTCTTTGTACGAATGAGTTAAGTTTGAGATATTGAACAAATGGAGATGCATCAAGATGTACAGTTTGTTTCATTCAATGAATGAAAGCAGTTTGAGTCACTGAATTAATGTGGTTTGTTTGAATTTTCAAGGAGTGCAGTTGGATGTATTACATGCAGGAGATAAGTTTGATTCATTGATTCAATACCCGATGCTTGATTCATTGATATGAAGATTCAATGAATGGATGAATGCATTTACATTCTTTGAGTGAATGAATTAAGCTTGAGACATTGAATGAATGAGAGCAACTCTAGTCATGGTATTAACACGTGCAGTTTATTTCATTGAATGACTGAGTCAATGAGATAAGCTCTACTCATTGAATTAACACGTGCAGGTCCTTTCATTCCATGAATGCAAGCAGTTCTATTCACTGAATGAATGCAGTTTGTTTCAGTAAATACAAGAGTGCTGTTTGTAGTATTATATGTAGGGGATAAGATTGTTTCATTGATACAATACGTAACGTTTGACACATTGAGGCTCTCCTCACTCTGATTTCAAGTGGAGTGTATTTCATTGAATGACTGAGTGCAATTGGATTCATTATATGAATGTGTTGGCTTGTTTCATCGAATCAATGATTGAATTGATTGAATGAATGTATGATTAAAGTTTGATTCCATAAATGAAAGATGGAGTTGGTTTCCTTGAATGTATGCGTTCAACTCGAGCCATTGAGTTTTTGGATCCAGTGTGTTTCATTAAATAGAGGAGTGATGTTTGATTCATTATATGCAGAAGAAACGTTTGTTTAATTGATTCAATAACTTCTGATTCATTGAATGCAACGCATGTGCGAATGCAGGTTGATTCTTTGTATGAATGAGTTAAGCTTGAGACATTGAATGAATGAGACGCGCTCTGCTCTTTGAAATAGCATGTGAAGTTTGTTTTATTGAATGGTTTGGTTTGGTTTGATGATATGAATGTGTTAGGTTTGTTATGTTGAATCAACGAATTGAATTCATTGAATGTGCGGTTGATGTTTGATGTTTGATGTAATGTAAGTAGGAATGCAGTTCTTTGTACGCATGAGTTAAGTTTGAGATATTGAACAAATGGGAGATGCATCAAGATGTACAGTTTGTTTCATTGAATGACAGAATGCAGTTTGATACATTGCATGAATGAATGAACGCAAGTACGAATGCATATTGATTCTTTGTATGAATGAGTTAAGTTTGAGACATTGAATGAATGAGACAAGCTCTACTCTTTGAAATAGCATGTGAAGTTTATTTCATTGAATGGTTTGGTTTGGTTTGATGATATGAATGTGTTAGGTTTGTTGTGTTGAATCAACGAATACCTGTAGATTCATTGAATGTTCTGTTTATGTTTGATGTAATGTACGTACGAACGCAGTTCTTTTTACGAATGAGTTAAGTTTGAGATATTGAACAAATGGGAGATGCATCAAGATGTACAGTTTGTTTCATTGAATGAATGAATGCAGTTTGATACATTGGATGAATGAATGTAGTTCGTTTCATTGAATGAATAGCGTGAAGCTCGAGACTTTGAACTAATGAGCTGAGCTCTACTCACTGAATGAATACATGCAGTTTGTTTCCTTCAATCAATGCATGCAGTTTGAGTCACTGAATGAATGCGGTTTGTTTGAATGTTTAAAGGGGTGCAGTTTGTTGTATTATATGCAGGCGATAGATTTATTTCATTGGTTCAATACCCAATGCTTGATTCATTGATTTGACGATTCCATGAGTGGATGAATGCATTTTTATTCTTTGAGTGAATGAATTAAGCCTGAGACATTGAATGAATGAGAGCAACTCTAGTCATGGTATTAACACGTACAGTTTATTTCATTGAATGACTGAATCAATGAGATAAGCTATACTCATTGAATTTACACGTGCAGGTCCTTTCATGCCATGAATGCATGCAGTTCTCTTCATTGAATGAATGCAGTTTGTTTCAGTAAATGCAGGAGTGCTGTTTGTAGTATTATATGTAGGAGATAATATTGATTCATTGATACAACACGTAACGTTTGACTCATTGAATGAATGATTGAGGCTCTCCTCACTCAGATATCAGATGGAGTGTATTTCATTGAATGACTGAGTGCATTTGGATTCATTATATGAATGTATTTGGCTTGTTTCATCGAATCAATGATTGAATTGATTGAATGAATGTACGATTAAAGTTTTATTCAATAAATGAAAGCATGCAGTTCTTTTCCTTGAATGTATGCATCCAGCTCGAGACATTGAATTGTTGGATCCAGTGGGTTTCATTAAATAAAGGAGTGAAGTTTGATTCATTACATGCAGAAGATACGTTTGTTTAATTGATTCAATAACTTCTGATTCATTGAATGCACGATTTAAGTTTGATGCAACGCATGTACGAATGCAGATTGATTCTTTGTATGAATGAGTTAAGCTTGAGACATTGAATGAATGAGACAAGCTTTACTCTTTGAAATAACATGTGAAGTTTGTATCATTGAATGGTTTGGTTTGGTTTGGTTTGATGATATGAATGTGTTAGGTTTGTTGTGTTGAATAAACGAATACCTGTAGATTCGTTGCATGTACGGTTGATGTTTGATGCAATTCTTCGTACGAATGCAATTCTTTGTACGAATGAGTTAAGTTTGAGATATTGAACAAATGGGAGATGCATCAAGATGTACAGTTTGTTTCATTCAATGAATGAAAGCAGTTTGAGTCACTGAATTAATGTGGTTTGTTTGAATTTTCAAGGAGTGCAGTTGGATGTATTACATGCAGGAGATAAGTTTGATTCATTGATTCAATACCCGATGCTTGATTCATTGATATGAAGATTCAATGAATGGATGAATGCATTTACATTCTTTGAGTGAATGAATTAAGCTTGAGACATTGAATGAATGAGAGCAACTCTAGTCATGGTATTAACACGTGCAGTTTATTTCATTGAATGACTGAGTCAATGAGATAAGCTCTACTCATTGAATTAACACGTGCAGGTCCTTTCATTCCATGAATGCAAGCAGTTCTATTCACTGAATGAATGCAGTTTGTTTCAGTAAATACAAGAGTGCTGTTTGTAGTATTATATGTAGGGGATAAGATTGTTTCATTGATACAATACGTAACGTTTGACACATTGAGGCTCTCCTCACTCTGATTTCAAGTGGAGTGTATTTCATTGAATGACTGAGTGCAATTGGATTCATTATATGAATGTGTTTGGCTTGTTTCATCGAATCAATGATTGAATTGATTGAATGAATGTATGATTAAAGTTTGATTCCATAAATGAAAGATGGAGTTGGTTTCCTTGAATGTATGCGTTCAACTCGAGCCATTGAGTTTTTGGATCCAGTGTGTTTCATTAAATAGAGGAGTGATGTTTGATTCATTATATGCAGAAGAAACGTTTGTTTAATTGATTCAATAACTTCTGATTCATTGAATGCAACGCATGTACGAATGCAGGTTGATTCTTTGTATGAATGAGTTAAGCTTGAGACATTGAATGAATGAGACGCGCTCTGCTCTTTGAAATAGCATGTGAAGTTTGTTTTATTGAATGGTTTGGTTTGGTTTGATGATATGAATGTGTTAGGTTTGTTATGTTGAATCAACGAATTGAATTCATTGAATGTGCGGTTGATGTTTGATGTAATGTAAGTAGGAATGCAGTTCTTTGTACGCATGAGTTAAGTTTGAGATATTGAACAAATGGGAGATGCATCAAGATGTACAGTTTGTTTCATTGAATGACAGAATGCAGTTTGATACATTGCATGAATGAATGAACGCAAGTACGAATGCATATTGATTCTTTGTATGAATGAGTTAAGTTTGAGACATTGAATGAATGAGACAAGCTCTACTCTTTGAAATAGCATGTGAAGTTTATTTCATTGAATGGTTTGGTTTGGTTTGATGATATGAATGTGTTAGGTTTGTTGTGTTGAATCAACGAATACCTGTAGATTCATTGAATGTTCTGTTTATGTTTGATGTAATGTACGTACGAACGCAGTTCTTTTTACGAATGAGTTAAGTTTGAGATATTGAACAAATGGGAGATGCATCAAGATGTACAGTTTGTTTCATTGAATGAATGAATGCAGTTTGATACATTGGATGAATGAATGTAGTTCGTTTCATTGAATGAATAGCGTGAAGCTCGAGACATTGAACTAATGAGCTAAGCTCTACTCACTGAATGAATACATGCAGTTTGTTTCCTTCAATCAATGCATGCAGTTTGAGTCACTGAATGAATGCGGTTTGTTTGAATGTTTAAAGGGGTGCAGTTTGTTGTATTATATGCAGGCGATAGATTTATTTCATTGGTTCAATACCCAATGCTTGATTCATTGATTTGACGATTCCATGAGTGGATGAATGTATTTTTATTCTTTGAGTGAATGAATTAAGCCTGAGACATTGAATGAATGAGAGCAACTCTAGTCATGGTATTAACACGTACAGTTTATTTCATTGAATGACTGAATCAATGAGATAAGCTATACTCATTGAATTTACACGTGCAGGTCCTTTCATGCCATGAATGCATGCAGTTCTCTTCATTGAATGAATGCAGTTTGTTTCAGTAAATGCAGGAGTGCTGTTTGTAGTATTATATGTAGGAGATAATATTGATTCATTGATACAACACGTAACGTTTGACTCATTGAATGAATGATTGAGGCTCTCCTCACTCAGATATCAGATGGAGTGTATTTCATTGAATGACTGAGTGCATTTGGATTCATTATATGAATGTATTTGGCTTGTTTCATCGAATCAATGATTGAATTGATTGAATGAATGTACGATTAAAGTTTTATTCAATAAATGAAAGCATGCAGTTCTTTTCCTTGAATGTATGCATCCAGCTCGAGTCATTGAATTGTTGGATCCAGTGGGTTTCATTAAATAAAGGAGTGAAGTTTGATTCATTACATGCAGAAGATACGTTTGTTTAATTGATTCAATAACTTCTGATTCATTGAATGCACGATTTAAGTTTGATGCAACGCATGTACGAATGCAGATTGATTCTTTGTATGAATGAGTTAAGCTTGAGACATTGAATGAATGAGACAAGCTTTACTCTTTGAAATAACATGTGAAGTTTGTATCATTGAATGGTTTGGTTTGGTTTGGTTTGATGATATGAATGTGTTAGGTTTGTTGTGTTGAATAAACGAATACCTGTAGATTCGTTGCATGTACGGTTGATGTTTGATGCAATTCTTCGTACGAATGCAATTCTTTGTACGAATGAGTTAAGTTTGAGATATTGAACAAATGGGAGATGCATCAAGATGTACAGTTTGTTTCATTCAATGAATGAAAGCAGTTTGAGTCACTGAATTAATGTGGTTTGTTTGAATTTTCAAGGAGTGCAGTTTGGATTTATTACATGCAGGAGATAAGTTTGATTCATTGATTCAATACCCGATGCTTGATTCATTGATATGAAGATTCAATGAATGGATGAATGCATTTACATTCTTTGAGTGAATGAATTAAGCTTGAGACATTGAATGAATGAGAGCAACTCTAGTCATGGTATTAACACGTGCAGTTTATTTCATTGAATGACTGAGTCAATGAGATAAGCTCTACTCATTGAATTAACACGTGCAGGTCCTTTCATTCCATGAATGCAAGCAGTTCTATTCACTGAATGAATGCAGTTTGTTTCAGTAAATACAAGAGTGCTGTTTGTAGTATTATATGTAGAGGATAAGATTGTTTCATTGATACAATACGTAACGTTTGACACATTGAGGCTCTCCTCACTCTGATTTCAAGTGGAGTGTATTTCATTGAATGACTGAGTGCAATTGGATTCATTATATGAATGTGTTTGGCTTGTTTCATCGAATCAATGATTGAATTGATTGAATGAATGTATGATTAAAGTTTGATTCCATAAATGAAAGCATGGAGTTGGTTTCCTTGAATGTATGCGTTCAACTCGAGCCATTGAGTTTTTGGATCCAGTGTGTTTCATTAAATAGAGGAGTGATGTTTGATTCATTATATGCAGAAGAAACGTTTGTTTAATTGATTCAATAACTTCTGATTCATTGAATGCAACGCATGTGCGAATGCAGGTTGATTCTTTGTATGAATGAGTTAAGCTTGAGACATTGAATGAATGAGACGCGCTCTGCTCTTTGAAATAGCATGTGAAGTTTGTTTTATTGAATGGTTTGGTTTGGTTTGATGATATGAATGTGTTAGGTTTGTTATGTTGAATCAACGAATTGAATTCATTGAATGTGCGGTTGATGTTTGATGTTTGATGTAATGTAAGTAGGAATGCAGTTCTTTGTACGCATGAGTTAAGTTTGAGATATTGAACAAATGGGAGATGCATCAAGATGTACAGTTTGTTTCATTGAATGACAGAATGCATTTGATACATTGCATGAATGAATGAACGCAAGTACGAATGCATATTGATTCTTTGTATGAATGAGTTAAGTTTGAGACATTGCATGAATGAGACAAGCTCTACTCTTTGAAATAGCATGTGAAGTTTATTTCATTGAATGGTTTGGTTTGGTTTGATGATATGAATGTGTTAGGTTTGTTGTGTTGAATCAACGAATACCTGTAGATTCATTGAATGTTCTGTTTATGTTTGATGTAATGTACGTACGAACGCAGTTCTTTTTACGAATGAGTTAAGTTTGAGATATTGAACAAATGGGAGATGCATCAAGATGTACAGTTTGTTTCATTGAATGAATGAATGCAGTTTGATACATTGGATGAATGAATGTAGTTCGTTTCATTGAATGAATAGCGTGAAGCTCGAGACATTGAACTAATGAGCTAAGCTCTACTCACTGAATGAATACATGCAGTTTGTTTCCTTCAATCAATGCATGCAGTTTGAGTCACTGAATGAATGCGGTTTGTTTGAATGTTTAAAGGGGTGCAGTTTGTTGTATTATATGCAGGCGATAGATTTATTTCATTGGTTCAATACCCAATGCTTGATTCATTGATTTGACGATTCCATGAGTGGATGAATGCATTTTTATTCTTTGAGTGAATGAATTAAGCCTGAGACATTGAATGAATGAGAGCAACTCTAGTCATGGTATTAACACGTACAGTTTATTTCATTGAATGACTGAATCAATGAGATAAGCTATACTCATTGAATTTACACGTGCAGGTCCTTTCATGCCATGAATGCATGCAGTTCTCTTCATTGAATGAATGCAGTTTGTTTCAGTAAATGCAGGAGTGCTGTTTGTAGTATTATATGTAGGAGATAATATTGATTCATTGATACAACACGTAACGTTTGACTCATTGAATGAATGATTGAGGCTCTCCTCACTCAGATATCAGATGGAGTGTATTTCATTGAATGACTGAGTGCATTTGGATTCATTATATGAATGTATTTGGCTTGTTTCATCGAATCAATGATTGAATTGATTGAATGAATGTACGATTAAAGTTTTATTCAATAAATGAAAGCATGCAGTTCTTTTCCTTGAATGTATGCATCCAGCTCGAGACATTGAATTGTTGGATCCAGTGGGTTTCATTAAATAAAGGAGTGAAGTTTGATTCATTATATACGTTTGTTTAATTGATTCAATAACTTCTGATTCATTGAATGCACGATTTAAGTTTGATGCAACGCATGTACGAATGCAGATTGATTCTTTGTATGAATGAGTTAAGCTTGAGACATTGAATGAATGAGACAAGCTTTACTCTTTGAAATAACATGTGAAGTTTGTATCATTGAATGGTTTGGTTTGGTTTGGTTTGATGATATGAATGTGTTAGGTTTGTTGTGTTGAATAAACGAATACCTGTAGATTCGTTGCATGTACGGTTGATGTTTGATGCAATTCTTCGTACGAATGCAATTCTTTGTACGAATGAGTTAAGTTTGAGATATTGAACAAATGGGAGATGCATCAAGATGTACAGTTTGTTTCATTCAATGAATGAAAGCAGTTTGAGTCACTGAATTAATGTGGTTTGTTTGAATTTTCAAGGAGTGCAGTTTGGATTTATTACATGCAGGAGATAAGTTTGATTCATTGATTCAATACCCGATGCTTGATTCATTGATATGAAGATTCAATGAATGGATGAATGCATTTACATTCTTTGAGTGAATGAATTAAGCTTGAGACATTGAATGAATGAGAGCAACTCTAGTCATGGTATTAACACGTGCAGTTTATTTCATTGAATGACTGAGTCAATGAGATAAGCTCTACTCATTGAATTAACACGTGCAGGTCCTTTCATTCCATGAATGCAAGCAGTTCTATTCACTGAATGAATGCAGTTTGTTTCAGTAAATACAAGAGTGCTGTTTGTAGTATTATATGTAGAGGATAAGATTGTTTCATTGATACAATACGTAACGTTTGACACATTGAGGCTCTCCTCACTCTGATTTCAAGTGGAGTGTATTTCATTGAATGACTGAGTGCAATTGGATTCATTATATGAATGTGTTTGGCTTGTTTCATCGAATCAATGATTGAATTGATTGAATGAATGTATGATTAAAGTTTGATTCCATAAATGAAAGCATGGAGTTGGTTTCCTTGAATGTATGCGTTCAACTCGAGCCATTGAGTTTTTGGATCCAGTGTGTTTCATTAAATAGAGGAGTGATGTTTGATTCATTATATGCAGAAGAAACGTTTGTTTAATTGATTCAATAACTTCTGATTCATTGAATGCAACGCATGTGCGAATGCAGGTTGATTCTTTGTATGAATGAGTTAAGCTTGAGACATTGAATGAATGAGACGCGCTCTGCTCTTTGAAATAGCATGTGAAGTTTGTTTTATTGAATGGTTTGGTTTGGTTTGATGATATGAATGTGTTAGGTTTGTTATGTTGAATCAACGAATTGAATTCATTGAATGTGCGGTTGATGTTTGATGTTTGATGTAATGTAAGTAGGAATGCAGTTCTTTGTACGCATGAGTTAAGTTTGAGATATTGAACAAATGGGAGATGCATCAAGATGTACAGTTTGTTTCATTGAATGACAGAATGCAGTTTGATACATTGCATGAATGAATGAACGCAAGTACGAATGCATATTGATTCTTTGTATGAATGAGTTAAGTTTGAGACATTGCATGAATGAGACAAGCTCTACTCTTTGAAATAGCATGTGAAGTTTATTTCATTGAATGGTTTGGTTTGGTTTGATGATATGAATGTGTTAGGTTTGTTGTGTTGAATCAACGAATACCTGTAGATTCATTGAATGTTCTGTTTATGTTTGATGTAATGTACGTACGAACGCAGTTCTTTTTACGAATGAGTTAAGTTTGAGATATTGAACAAATGGGAGATGCATCAAGATGTACAGTTTGTTTCATTGAATGAATGAATGCAGTTTGATACATTGGATGAATGAATGTAGTTCGTTTCATTGAATGAATAGCGTGAAGCTCGAGACATTGAACTAATGAGCTAAGCTCTACTCACTGAATGAATACATGCAGTTTGTTTCCTTCAATCAATGCATGCAGTTTGAGTCACTGAATGAATGCGGTTTGTTTGAATGTTTAAAGGGGTGCAGTTTGTTGTATTATATGCAGGCGATAGATTTATTTCATTGGTTCAATACCCAATGCTTGATTCATTGATTTGACGATTCCATGAGTGGATGAATGCATTTTTATTCTTTGAGTGAATGAATTAAGCCTGAGACATTGAATGAATGAGAGCAACTCTAGTCATGGTATTAACACGTACAGTTTATTTCATTGAATGACTGAATCAATGAGATAAGCTATACTCATTGAATTTACACGTGCAGGTCCTTTCATGCCATGAATGCATGCAGTTCTCTTCATTGAATGAATGCAGTTTGTTTCAGTAAATGCAGGAGTGCTGTTTGTAGTATTATATGTAGGAGATAATATTGATTCATTGATACAACACGTAACGTTTGACTCATTGAATGAATGATTGAGGCTCTCCTCACTCAGATATCAGATGGAGTGTATTTCATTGAATGACTGAGTGCATTTGGATTCATTATATGAATGTATTTGGCTTGTTTCATCGAATCAATGATTGAATTGATTGAATGAATGTACGATTAAAGTTTTATTCAATAAATGAAAGCATGCAGTTCTTTTCCTTGAATGTATGCATCCAGCTCGAGACATTGAATTGTTGGATCCAGTGGGTTTCATTAAATAAAGGAGTGAAGTTTGATTCATTATATACGTTTGTTTAATTGATTCAATAACTTCTGATTCATTGAATGCACGATTTAAGTTTGATGCAACGCATGTACGAATGCAGATTGATTCTTTGTATGAATGAGTTAAGCTTGAGACATTGAATGAATGAGACAAGCTTTACTCTTTGAAATAACATGTGAAGTTTGTATCATTGAATGGTTTGGTTTGGTTTGGTTTGATGATATGAATGTGTTAGGTTTGTTGTGTTGAATAAACGAATACCTGTAGATTCGTTGCATGTACGGTTGATGTTTGATGCAATTCTTCGTACGAATGCAATTCTTTGTACGAATGAGTTAAGTTTGAGATATTGAACAAATGGGAGATGCATCAAGATGTACAGTTTGTTTCATTCAATGAATGAAAGCAGTTTGAGTCACTGAATTAATGTGGTTTGTTTGAATTTTCAAGGAGTGCAGTTTGGATTTATTACATGCAGGAGATAAGTTTGATTCATTGATTCAATACCCGATGCTTGATTCATTGATATGAAGATTCAATGAATGGATGAATGCATTTACATTCTTTGAGTGAATGAATTAAGCTTGAGACATTGAATGAATGAGAGCAACTCTAGTCATGGTATTAACACGTGCAGTTTATTTCATTGAATGACTGAGTCAATGAGATAAGCTCTACTCATTGAATTAACACGTGCAGGTCCTTTCATTCCATGAATGCAAGCAGTTCTATTCACTGAATGAATGCAGTTTGTTTCAGTAAATACAAGAGTGCTGTTTGTAGTATTATATGTAGAGGATAAGATTGTTTCATTGATACAATACGTAACGTTTGACACATTGAGGCTCTCCTCACTCTGATTTCAAGTGGAGTGTATTTCATTGAATGACTGAGTGCAATTGGATTCATTATATGAATGTGTTTGGCTTGTTTCATCGAATCAATGATTGAATTGATTGAATGAATGTATGATTAAAGTTTGATTCCATAAATGAAAGCATGGAGTTGGTTTCCTTGAATGTATGCGTTCAACTCGAGCCATTGAGTTTTTGGATCCAGTGTGTTTCATTAAATAGAGGAGTGATGTTTGATTCATTATATGCAGAAGAAACGTTTGTTTAATTGATTCAATAACTTCTGATTCATTGAATGCAACGCATGTGCGAATGCAGGTTGATTCTTTGTATGAATGAGTTAAGCTTGAGACATTGAATGAATGAGACGCGCTCTGCTCTTTGAAATAGCATGTGAAGTTTGTTTTATTGAATGGTTTGGTTTGGTTTGATGATATGAATGTGTTAGGTTTGTTATGTTGAATCAACGAATTGAATTCATTGAATGTGCGGTTGATGTTTGATGTTTGATGTAATGTAAGTAGGAATGCAGTTCTTTGTACGCATGAGTTAAGTTTGAGATATTGAACAAATGGGAGATGCATCAAGATGTACAGTTTGTTTCATTGAATGACAGAATGCATTTTGATACATTGCATGAATGAATGAACGCAAGTACGAATGCATATTGATTCTTTGTATGAATGAGTTAAGTTTGAGACATTGAATGAATGAGACAAGCTCTACTCTTTGAAATAGCATGTGAAGTTTATTTCATTGAATGGTTTGGTTTGGTTTGATGATATGAATGTGTTAGGTTTGTTGTGTTGAATCAACGAATACCTGTAGATTCATTGAATGTTCTGTTTATGTTTGATGTAATGTACGTACGAACGCAGTTCTTTTTACGAATGAGTTAAGTTTGAGATATTGAACAAATGGGAGATGCATCAAGATGTACAGTTTGTTTCATTGAATGAATGAATGCAGTTTGATACATTGGATGAATGAATGTAGTTCGTTTCATTGAATGAATAGCGTGAAGCTCGAGACATTGAACTAATGAGCTAAGCTCTACTCACTGAATGAATACATGCAGTTTGTTTCCTTCAATCAATGCATGCAGTTTGAGTCACTGAATGAATGCGGTTTGTTTGAATGTTTAAAGGGGTGCAGTTTGTTGTATTATATGCAGGCGATAGATTTATTTCATTGGTTCAATACCCAATGCTTGATTCATTGATTTGACGATTCCATGAGTGGATGAATGCATTTTTATTCTTTGAGTGAATGAATTAAGCCTGAGACATTGAATGAATGAGAGCAACTCTAGTCATGGTATTAACACGTACAGTTTATTTCATTGAATGACTGAATCAATGAGATAAGCTATACTCATTGAATTTACACGTGCAGGTCCTTTCATGCCATGAATGCATGCAGTTCTCTTCATTGAATGAATGCAGTTTGTTTCAGTAAATGCAGGAGTGCTGTTTGTAGTATTATATGTAGGAGATAATATTGATTCATTGATACAACACGTAACGTTTGACTCATTGAATGAATGATTGAGGCTCTCCTCACTCAGATATCAGATGGAGTGTATTTCATTGAATGACTGAGTGCATTTGGATTCATTATATGAATGTATTTGGCTTGTTTCATCGAATCAATGATTGAATTGATTGAATGAATGTACGATTAAAGTTTTATTCAATAAATGAAAGCATGCAGTTCTTTTCCTTGAATGTATGCATCCAGCTCGAGACATTGAATTGTTGGATCCAGTGGGTTTCATTAAATAAAGGAGTGAAGTTTGATTCATTACATGCAGAAGATACGTTTGTTTAATTGATTCAATAACTTCTGATTCATTGAATGCACGATTTAAGTTTGATGCAACGCATGTACGAATGCAGATTGATTCTTTGTATGAATGAGTTAAGCTTGAGACATTGAATGAATGAGACAAGCTTTACTCTTTGAAATAACATGTGAAGTTTGTATCATTGAATGGTTTGGTTTGGTTTGGTTTGATGATATGAATGTGTTAGGTTTGTTGTGTTGAATAAACGAATACCTGTAGATTCGTTGCATGTCCGGTTGATGTTTGATGCAATTCTTCGTACGAATGCAATTCTTTGTACGAATGAGTTAAGTTTGAGATATTGAACAAATGGGAGATGCATCAAGATGTACAGTTTGTTTCATTCAATGAATGAAAGCAGTTTGAGTCACTGAATTAATGTGGTTTGTTTGAATTTTCAAGGAGTGCAGTTGGATGTATTACATGCAGGAGATAAGTTTGATTCATTGATTCAATACCCGATGCTTGATTCATTGATATGAAGATTCAATGAATGGATGAATGCATTTACATTCTTTGAGTGAATGAATTAAGCTTGAGACATTGAATGAATGAGAGCAACTCTAGTCATGGTATTAACACGTGCAGTTTATTTCATTGAATGACTGAGTCAATGAGATAAGCTCTACTCATTGAATTAACACGTGCAGGTCCTTTCATTCCATGAATGCAAGCAGTTCTATTCACTGAATGAATGCAGTTTGTTTCAGTAAATACAAGAGTGCTGTTTGTAGTATTATATGTAGGGGATAAGATTGTTTCATTGATACAATACGTAACGTTTGACACATTGAGGCTCTCCTCACTCTGATTTCAAGTGGAGTGTATTTCATTGAATGACTGAGTGCAATTGGATTCATTATATGAATGTGTTTGGCTTGTTTCATCGAATCAATGATTGAATTGATTGAATGAATGTATGATTAAAGTTTGATTCCATAAATGAAAGATGGAGTTGGTTTCCTTGAATGTATGCGTTCAACTCGAGCCATTGAGTTTTTGGATCCAGTGTGTTTCATTAAATAGAGGAGTGATGTTTGATTCATTATATGCAGAAGAAACGTTTGTTTAATTGATTCAATAACTTCTGATTCATTGAATGCAACGCATGTGCGAATGCAGGTTGATTCTTTGTATGAATGAGTTAAGCTTGAGACATTGAATGAATGAGACGCGCTCTGCTCTTTGAAATAGCATGTGAAGTTTGTTTTATTGAATGGTTTGGTTTGGTTTGATGATATGAATGTGTTAGGTTTGTTATGTTGAATCAACGAATTGAATTCATTGAATGTGCGGTTGATGTTTGATGTTTGATGTAATGTAAGTAGGAATGCAGTTCTTTGTACGCATGAGTTAAGTTTGAGATATTGAACAAATGGGAGATGCATCAAGATGTACAGTTTGTTTCATTGAATGACAGAATGCAGTTTGATACATTGCATGAATGAATGAACGCAAGTACGAATGCATATTGATTCTTTGTATGAATGAGTTAAGTTTGAGACATTGAATGAATGAGACAAGCTCTACTCTTTGAAATAGCATGTGAAGTTTATTTCATTGAATGGTTTGGTTTGGTTTGATGATATGAATGTGTTAGGTTTGTTGTGTTGAATCAACGAATACCTGTAGATTCATTGAATGTTCTGTTTATGTTTGATGTAATGTACGTACGAACGCAGTTCTTTTTACGAATGAGTTAAGTTTGAGATATTGAACAAATGGGAGATGCATCAAGATGTACAGTTTGTTTCATGAATGAATGAATGCAGTTTGATACATTGGATGAATGAATGTAGTTCGTTTCATTGAATGAATAGCGTGAAGCTCGAGACTTTGAACTAATGAGCTGAGCTCTACTCACTGAATGAATACATGCAGTTTGTTTCCTTCAATCAATGCATGCAGTTTGAGTCACTGAATGAATGCGGTTTGTTTGAATGTTTAAAGGGGTGCAGTTTGTTGTATTATATGCAGGCGATAGATTTATTTCATTGGTTCAATACCCAATGCTTGATTCATTGATTTGACGATTCCATGAGTGGATGAATGCATTTTTATTCTTTGAGTGAATGAATTAAGCCTGAGACATTGAATGAATGAGAGCAACTCTAGTCATGGTATTAACACGTACAGTTTATTTCATTGAATGACTGAATCAATGAGATAAGCTATACTCATTGAATTTACACGTGCAGGTCCTTTCATGCCATGAATGCATGCAGTTCTCTTCATTGAATGAATGCAGTTTGTTTCAGTAAATGCAGGAGTGCTGTTTGTAGTATTATATGTAGGAGATAATATTGATTCATTGATACAACACGTAACGTTTGACTCATTGAATGAATGATTGAGGCTCTCCTCACTCAGATATCAGATGGAGTGTATTTCATTGAATGACTGAGTGCATTTGGATTCATTATATGAATGTATTTGGCTTGTTTCATCGAATCAATGATTGAATTGATTGAATGAATGTACGATTAAAGTTTTATTCAATAAATGAAAGCATGCAGTTCTTTTCCTTGAATGTATGCATCCAGCTCGAGACATTGAATTGTTGGATCCAGTGGGTTTCATTAAATAAAGGAGTGAAGTTTGATTCATTACATGCAGAAGATACGTTTGTTTAATTGATTCAATAACTTCTGATTCATTGAATGCACGATTTAAGTTTGATGCAACGCATGTACGAATGCAGATTGATTCTTTGTATGAATGAGTTAAGCTTGAGACATTGAATGAATGAGACAAGCTTTACTCTTTGAAATAACATGTGAAGTTTGTATCATTGAATGGTTTGGTTTGGTTTGGTTTGATGATATGAATGTGTTAGGTTTGTTGTGTTGAATAAACGAATACCTGTAGATTCGTTGCATGTACGGTTGATGTTTGATGCAATTCTTCGTACGAATGCAATTCTTTGTACGAATGAGTTAAGTTTGAGATATTGAACAAATGGGAGATGCATCAAGATGTACAGTTTGTTTCATTCAATGAATGAAAGCAGTTTGAGTCACTGAATTAATGTGGTTTGTTTGAATTTTCAAGGAGTGCAGTTGGATGTATTACATGCAGGAGATAAGTTTGATTCATTGATTCAATACCCGATGCTTGATTCATTGATATGAAGATTCAATGAATGGATGAATGCATTTACATTCTTTGAGTGAATGAATTAAGCTTGAGACATTGAATGAATGAGAGCAACTCTAGTCATGGTATTAACACGTGCAGTTTATTTCATTGAATGACTGAGTCAATGAGATAAGCTCTACTCATTGAATTAACACGTGCAGGTCCTTTCATTCCATGAATGCAAGCAGTTCTATTCACTGAATGAATGCAGTTTGTTTCAGTAAATACAAGAGTGCTGTTTGTAGTATTATATGTAGGGGATAAGATTGTTTCATTGATACAATACGTAACGTTTGACACATTGAGGCTCTCCTCACTCTGATTTCAAGTGGAGTGTATTTCATTGAATGACTGAGTGCAATTGGATTCATTATATGAATGTGTTTGGCTTGTTTCATCGAATCAATGATTGAATTGATTGAATGAATGTATGATTAAAGTTTGATTCCATAAATGAAAGATGGAGTTGGTTTCCTTGAATGTATGCGTTCAACTCGAGCCATTGAGTTTTTGGATCCAGTGTGTTTCATTAAATAGAGGAGTGATGTTTGATTCATTATATGCAGAAGAAACGTTTGTTTAATTGATTCAATAACTTCTGATTCATTGAATGCAACGCATGTGCGAATGCAGGTTGATTCTTTGTATGAATGAGTTAAGCTTGAGACATTGAATGAATGAGACGCGCTCTGCTCTTTGAAATAGCATGTGAAGTTTGTTTTATTGAATGGTTTGGTTTGGTTTGATGATATGAATGTGTTAGGTTTGTTATGTTGAATCAACGAATTGAATTCATTGAATGTGCGGTTGATGTTTGATGTTTGATGTAATGTAAGTAGGAATGCAGTTCTTTGTACGCATGAGTTAAGTTTGAGATATTGAACAAATGGGAGATGCATCAAGATGTACAGTTTGTTTCATTGAATGACAGAATGCAGTTTGATACATTGCATGAATGAATGAACGCAAGTACGAATGCATATTGATTCTTTGTATGAATGAGTTAAGTTTGAGACATTGAATGAATGAGACAAGCTCTACTCTTTGAAATAGCATGTGAAGTTTATTTCATTGAATGGTTTGGTTTGGTTTGATGATATGAATGTGTTAGGTTTGTTGTGTTGAATCAACGAATACCTGTAGATTCATTGAATGTTCTGTTTATGTTTGATGTAATGTACGTACGAACGCAGTTCTTTTTACGAATGAGTTAAGTTTGAGATATTGAACAAATGGGAGATGCATCAAGATGTACAGTTTGTTTCATTGAATGAATGAATGCAGTTTGATACATTGGATGAATGAATGTAGTTCGTTTCATTGAATGAATAGCGTGAAGCTCGAGACATTGAACTAATGAGCTAAGCTCTACTCACTGAATGAATACATGCAGTTTGTTTCCTTCAATCAATGCATGCAGTTTGAGTCACTGAATGAATGCGGTTTGTTTGAATGTTTAAAGGGGTGCAGTTTGTTGTATTATATGCAGGCGATAGATTTATTTCATTGGTTCAATACCCAATGCTTGATTCATTGATTTGACGATTCCATGAGTGGATGAATGTATTTTTATTCTTTGAGTGAATGAATTAAGCCTGAGACATTGAATGAATGAGAGCAACTCTAGTCATGGTATTAACACGTACAGTTTATTTCATTGAATGACTGAATCAATGAGATAAGCTATACTCATTGAATTTACACGTGCAGGTCCTTTCATGCCATGAATGCATGCAGTTCTCTTCATTGAATGAATGCAGTTTGTTTCAGTAAATGCAGGAGTGCTGTTTGTAGTATTATATGTAGGAGATAATATTGATTCATTGATACAACACGTAACGTTTGACTCATTGAATGAATGATTGAGGCTCTCCTCACTCAGATATCAGATGGAGTGTATTTCATTGAATGACTGAGTGCATTTGGATTCATTATATGAATGTATTTGGCTTGTTTCATCGAATCAATGATTGAATTGATTGAATGAATGTACGATTAAAGTTTTATTCAATAAATGAAAGCATGCAGTTCTTTTCCTTGAATGTATGCATCCAGCTCGAGACATTGAATTGTTGGATCCAGTGGGTTTCATTAAATAAAGGAGTGAAGTTTGATTCATTACATGCAGAAGATACGTTTGTTTAATTGATTCAATAACTTCTGATTCATTGAATGCACGATTTAAGTTTGATGCAACGCATGTACGAATGCAGATTGATTCTTTGTATGAATGAGTTAAGCTTGAGACATTGAATGAATGAGACAAGCTTTACTCTTTGAAATAACATGTGAAGTTTGTATCATTGAATGGTTTGGTTTGGTTTGGTTTGATGATATGAATGTGTTAGGTTTGTTGTGTTGAATAAACGAATACCTGTAGATTCGTTGCATGTACGGTTGATGTTTGATGCAATTCTTCGTACGAATGCAATTCTTTGTACGAATGAGTTAAGTTTGAGATATTGAACAAATGGGAGATGCATCAAGATGTACAGTTTGTTTCATTCAATGAATGAAAGCAGTTTGAGTCACTGAATTAATGTGGTTTGTTTGAATTTTCAAGGAGTGCAGTTGGATGTATTACATGCAGGAGATAAGTTTGATTCATTGATTCAATACCCGATGCTTGATTCATTGATATGAAGATTCAATGAATGGATGAATGCATTTACATTCTTTGAGTGAATGAATTAAGCTTGAGACATTGAATGAATGAGAGCAACTCTAGTCATGGTATTAACACGTGCAGTTTATTTCATTGAATGACTGAGTCAATGAGATAAGCTCTACTCATTGAATTAACACGTGCAGGTCCTTTCATTCCATGAATGCAAGCAGTTCTATTCACTGAATGAATGCAGTTTGTTTCAGTAAATACAAGAGTGCTGTTTGTAGTATTATATGTAGGGGATAAGATTGTTTCATTGATACAATACGTAACGTTTGACACATTGAGGCTCTCCTCACTCTGATTTCAAGTGGAGTGTATTTCATTGAATGACTGAGTGCAATTGGATTCATTATATGAATGTGTTTGGCTTGTTTCATCGAATCAATGATTGAATTGATTGAATGAATGTATGATTAAAGTTTGATTCCATAAATGAAAGATGGAGTTGGTTTCCTTGAATGTATGCGTTCAACTCGAGCCATTGAGTTTTTGGATCCAGTGTGTTTCATTAAATAGAGGAGTGATGTTTGATTCATTATATGCAGAAGAAACGTTTGTTTAATTGATTCAATAACTTCTGATTCATTGAATGCAACGCATGTGCGAATGCAGGTTGATTCTTTGTATGAATGAGTTAAGCTTGAGACATTGAATGAATGAGACGCGCTCTGCTCTTTGAAATAGCATGTGAAGTTTGTTTTATTGAATGGTTTGGTTTGGTTTGATGATATGAATGTGTTAGGTTTGTTATGTTGAATCAACGAATTGAATTCATTGAATGTGCGGTTGATGTTTGATGTTTGATGTAATGTAAGTAGGAATGCAGTTCTTTGTACGCATGAGTTAAGTTTGAGATATTGAACAAATGGGAGATGCATCAAGATGTACAGTTTGTTTCATTGAATGACAGAATGCAGTTTGATACATTGCATGAATGAATGAACGCAAGTACGAATGCATATTGATTCTTTGTATGAATGAGTTAAGTTTGAGACATTGAATGAATGAGACAAGCTCTACTCTTTGAAATAGCATGTGAAGTTTATTTCATTGAATGGTTTGGTTTGGTTTGATGATATGAATGTGTTAGGTTTGTTGTGTTGAATCAACGAATACCTGTAGATTCATTGAATGTTCTGTTTATGTTTGATGTAATGTACGTACGAACGCAGTTCTTTTTACGAATGAGTTAAGTTTGAGATATTGAACAAATGGGAGATGCATCAAGATGTACAGTTTGTTTCATTGAATGAATGAATGCAGTTTGATACATTGGATGAATGAATGTAGTTCGTTTCATTGAATGAATAGCGTGAAGCTCGAGACTTTGAACTAATGAGCTGAGCTCTACTCACTGAATGAATACATGCAGTTTGTTTCCTTCAATCAATGCATGCAGTTTGAGTCACTGAATGAATGCGGTTTGTTTGAATGTTTAAAGGGGTGCAGTTTGTTGTATTATATGCAGGCGATAGATTTATTTCATTGGTTCAATACCCAATGCTTGATTCATTGATTTGACGATTCCATGAGTGGATGAATGCATTTTTATTCTTTGAGTGAATGAATTAAGCCTGAGACATTGAATGAATGAGAGCAACTCTAGTCATGGTATTAACACGTACAGTTTATTTCATTGAATGACTGAATCAATGAGATAAGCTATACTCATTGAATTTACACGTGCAGGTCCTTTCATGCCATGAATGCATGCAGTTCTCTTCATTGAATGAATGCAGTTTGTTTCAGTAAATGCAGGAGTGCTGTTTGTAGTATTATATGTAGGAGATAATATTGATTCATTGATACAACACGTAACGTTTGACTCATTGAATGAATGATTGAGGCTCTCCTCACTCAGATATCAGATGGAGTGTATTTCATTGAATGACTGAGTGCATTTGGATTCATTATATGAATGTATTTGGCTTGTTTCATCGAATCAATGATTGAATTGATTGAATGAATGTACGATTAAAGTTTTATTCAATAAATGAAAGCATGCAGTTCTTTTCCTTGAATGTATGCATCCAGCTCGAGACATTGAATTGTTGGATCCAGTGGGTTTCATTAAATAAAGGAGTGAAGTTTGATTCATTACATGCAGAAGATACGTTTGTTTAATTGATTCAATAACTTCTGATTCATTGAATGCACGATTTAAGTTTGATGCAACGCATGTACGAATGCAGATTGATTCTTTGTATGAATGAGTTAAGCTTGAGACATTGAATGAATGAGACAAGCTTTACTCTTTGAAATAACATGTGAAGTTTGTATCATTGAATGGTTTGGTTTGGTTTGGTTTGATGATATGAATGTGTTAGGTTTGTTGTGTTGAATAAACGAATACCTGTAGATTCGTTGCATGTACGGTTGATGTTTGATGCAATTCTTCGTACGAATGCAATTCTTTGTACGAATGAGTTAAGTTTGAGATATTGAACAAATGGGAGATGCATCAAGATGTACAGTTTGTTTCATTCAATGAATGAAAGCAGTTTGAGTCACTGAATTAATGTGGTTTGTTTGAATTTTCAAGGAGTGCAGTTGGATGTATTACATGCAGGAGATAAGTTTGATTCATTGATTCAATACCCGATGCTTGATTCATTGATATGAAGATTCAATGAATGGATGAATGCATTTACATTCTTTGAGTGAATGAATTAAGCTTGAGACATTGAATGAATGAGAGCAACTCTAGTCATGGTATTAACACGTGCAGTTTATTTCATTGAATGACTGAGTCAATGAGATAAGCTCTACTCATTGAATTAACACGTGCAGGTCCTTTCATTCCATGAATGCAAGCAGTTCTATTCACTGAATGAATGCAGTTTGTTTCAGTAAATACAAGAGTGCTGTTTGTAGTATTATATGTAGGGGATAAGATTGTTTCATTGATACAATACGTAACGTTTGACACATTGAGGCTCTCCTCACTCTGATTTCAAGTGGAGTGTATTTCATTGAATGACTGAGTGCAATTGGATTCATTATATGAATGTGTTTGGCTTGTTTCATCGAATCAATGATTGAATTGATTGAATGAATGTATGATTAAAGTTTGATTCCATAAATGAAAGATGGAGTTGGTTTCCTTGAATGTATGCGTTCAACTCGAGCCATTGAGTTTTTGGATCCAGTGTGTTTCATTAAATAGAGGAGTGATGTTTGATTCATTATATGCAGAAGAAACGTTTGTTTAATTGATTCAATAACTTCTGATTCATTGAATGCAACGCATGTGCGAATGCAGGTTGATTCTTTGTATGAATGAGTTAAGCTTGAGACATTGAATGAATGAGACGCGCTCTGCTCTTTGAAATAGCATGTGAAGTTTGTTTTATTGAATGGTTTGGTTTGGTTTGATGATATGAATGTGTTAGGTTTGTTATGTTGAATCAACGAATTGAATTCATTGAATGTGCGGTTGATGTTTGATGTTTGATGTAATGTAAGTAGGAATGCAGTTCTTTGTACGCATGAGTTAAGTTTGAGATATTGAACAAATGGGAGATGCATCAAGATGTACAGTTTGTTTCATTGAATGACAGAATGCAGTTTGATACATTGCATGAATGAATGAACGCAAGTACGAATGCATATTGATTCTTTGTATGAATGAGTTAAGTTTGAGACATTGAATGAATGAGACAAGCTCTACTCTTTGAAATAGCATGTGAAGTTTATTTCATTGAATGGTTTGGTTTGGTTTGATGATATGAATGTGTTAGGTTTGTTGTGTTGAATCAACGAATACCTGTAGATTCATTGAATGTTCTGTTTATGTTTGATGTAATGTACGTACGAACGCAGTTCTTTTTACGAATGAGTTAAGTTTGAGATATTGAACAAATGGGAGATGCATCAAGATGTACAGTTTGTTTCATTGAATGAATGAATGCAGTTTGATACATTGGATGAATGAATGTAGTTCGTTTCATTGAATGAATAGCGTGAAGCTCGAGACATTGAACTAATGAGCTAAGCTCTACTCACTGAATGAATACATGCAGTTTGTTTCCTTCAATCAATGCATGCAGTTTGAGTCACTGAATGAATGCGGTTTGTTTGAATGTTTAAAGGGGTGCAGTTTGTTGTATTATATGCAGGCGATAGATTTATTTCATTGGTTCAATACCCAATGCTTGATTCATTGATTTGACGATTCCATGAGTGGATGAATGCATTTTTATTCTTTGAGTGAATGAATTAAGCCTGAGACATTGAATGAATGAGAGCAACTCTAGTCATGGTATTAACACGTACAGTTTATTTCATTGAATGACTGAATCAATGAGATAAGCTATACTCATTGAATTTACACGTGCAGGTCCTTTCATGCCATGAATGCATGCAGTTCTCTTCATTGAATGAATGCAGTTTGTTTCAGTAAATGCAGGAGTGCTGTTTGTAGTATTATATGTAGGAGATAATATTGATTCATTGATACAACACGTAACGTTTGACTCATTGAATGAATGATTGAGGCTCTCCTCACTCAGATATCAGATGGAGTGTATTTCATTGAATGACTGAGTGCATTTGGATTCATTATATGAATGTATTTGGCTTGTTTCATCGAATCAATGATTGAATTGATTGAATGAATGTACGATTAAAGTTTTATTCAATAAATGAAAGCATGCAGTTCTTTTCCTTGAATGTATGCATCCAGCTCGAGACATTGAATTGTTGGATCCAGTGGGTTTCATTAAATAAAGGAGTGAAGTTTGATTCATTACATGCAGAAGATACGTTTGTTTAATTGATTCAATAACTTCTGATTCATTGAATGCACGATTTAAGTTTGATGCAACGCATGTACGAATGCAGATTGATTCTTTGTATGAATGAGTTAAGCTTGAGACATTGAATGAATGAGACAAGCTTTACTCTTTGAAATAACATGTGAAGTTTGTATCATTGAATGGTTTGGTTTGGTTTGGTTTGATGATATGAATGTGTTAGGTTTGTTGTGTTGAATAAACGAATACCTGTAGATTCGTTGCATGTACGGTTGATGTTTGATGCAATTCTTCGTACGAATGCAATTCTTTGTACGAATGAGTTAAGTTTGAGATATTGAACAAATGGGAGATGCATCAAGATGTACAGTTTGTTTCATTCAATGAATGAAAGCAGTTTGAGTCACTGAATTAATGTGGTTTGTTTGAATTTTCAAGGAGTGCAGTTGGATGTATTACATGCAGGAGATAAGTTTGATTCATTGATTCAATACCCGATGCTTGATTCATTGATATGAAGATTCAATGAATGGATGAATGCATTTACATTCTTTGAGTGAATGAATTAAGCTTGAGACATTGAATGAATGAGAGCAACTCTAGTCATGGTATTAACACGTGCAGTTTATTTCATTGAATGACTGAGTCAATGAGATAAGCTCTACTCATTGAATTAACACGTGCAGGTCCTTTCATTCCATGAATGCAAGCAGTTCTATTCACTGAATGAATGCAGTTTGTTTCAGTAAATACAAGAGTGCTGTTTGTAGTATTATATGTAGGGGATAAGATTGTTTCATTGATACAATACGTAACGTTTGACACATTGAGGCTCTCCTCACTCTGATTTCAAGTGGAGTGTATTTCATTGAATGACTGAGTGCAATTGGATTCATTATATGAATGTGTTTGGCTTGTTTCATCGAATCAATGATTGAATTGATTGAATGAATGTATGATTAAAGTTTGATTCCATAAATGAAAGATGGAGTTGGTTTCCTTGAATGTATGCGTTCAACTCGAGCCATTGAGTTTTTGGATCCAGTGTGTTTCATTAAATAGAGGAGTGATGTTTGATTCATTATATGCAGAAGAAACGTTTGTTTAATTGATTCAATAACTTCTGATTCATTGAATGCAACGCATGTACGAATGCAGGTTGATTCTTTGTATGAATGAGTTAAGCTTGAGACATTGAATGAATGAGACGCGCTCTGCTCTTTGAAATAGCATGTGAAGTTTGTTTTATTGAATGGTTTGGTTTGGTTTGATGATATGAATGTGTTAGGTTTGTTATGTTGAATCAACGAATTGAATTCATTGAATGTGCGGTTGATGTTTGATGTTTGATGTAATGTAAGTAGGAATGCAGTTCTTTGTACGCATGAGTTAAGTTTGAGATATTGAACAAATGGGAGATGCATCAAGATGTACAGTTTGTTTCATTGAATGACAGAATGCAGTTTGATACATTGCATGAATGAATGAACGCAAGTACGAATGCATATTGATTCTTTGTATGAATGAGTTAAGTTTGAGACATTGAATGAATGAGACAAGCTCTACTCTTTGAAATAGCATGTGAAGTTTATTTCATTGAATGGTTTGGTTTGGTTTGATGATATGAATGTGTTAGGTTTGTTGTGTTGAATCAACGAATACCTGTAGATTCATTGAATGTTCTGTTTATGTTTGATGTAATGTACGTACGAACGCAGTTCTTTTTACGAATGAGTTAAGTTTGAGATATTGAACAAATGGGAGATGCATCAAGATGTACAGTTTGTTTCATTGAATGAATGAATGCAGTTTGATACATTGGATGAATGAATGTAGTTCGTTTCATTGAATGAATAGCGTGAAGCTCGAGACTTTGAACTAATGAGCTGAGCTCTACTCACTGAATGAATACATGCAGTTTGTTTCCTTCAATCAATGCATGCAGTTTGAGTCACTGAATGAATGCGGTTTGTTTGAATGTTTAAAGGGGTGCAGTTTGTTGTATTATATGCAGGCGATAGATTTATTTCATTGGTTCAATACCCAATGCTTGATTCATTGATTTGACGATTCCATGAGTGGATGAATGCATTTTTATTCTTTGAGTGAATGAATTAAGCCTGAGACATTGAATGAATGAGAGCAACTCTAGTCATGGTATTAACACGTACAGTTTATTTCATTGAATGACTGAATCAATGAGATAAGCTATACTCATTGAATTTACACGTGCAGGTCCTTTCATGCCATGAATGCATGCAGTTCTCTTCATTGAATGAATGCAGTTTGTTTCAGTAAATGCAGGAGTGCTGTTTGTAGTATTATATGTAGGAGATAATATTGATTCATTGATACAACACGTAACGTTTGACTCATTGAATGAATGATTGAGGCTCTCCTCACTCAGATATCAGATGGAGTGTATTTCATTGAATGACTGAGTGCATTTGGATTCATTATATGAATGTATTTGGCTTGTTTCATCGAATCAATGATTGAATTGATTGAATGAATGTACGATTAAAGTTTTATTCAATAAATGAAAGCATGCAGTTCTTTTCCTTGAATGTATGCATCCAGCTCGAGACATTGAATTGTTGGATCCAGTGGGTTTCATTAAATAAAGGAGTGAAGTTTGATTCATTACATGCAGAAGATACGTTTGTTTAATTGATTCAATAACTTCTGATTCATTGAATGCACGATTTAAGTTTGATGCAACGCATGTACGAATGCAGATTGATTCTTTGTATGAATGAGTTAAGCTTGAGACATTGAATGAATGAGACAAGCTTTACTCTTTGAAATAACATGTGAAGTTTGTATCATTGAATGGTTTGGTTTGGTTTGGTTTGATGATATGAATGTGTTAGGTTTGTTGTGTTGAATAAACGAATACCTGTAGATTCGTTGCATGTACGGTTGATGTTTGATGCAATTCTTCGTACGAATGCAATTCTTTGTACGAATGAGTTAAGTTTGAGATATTGAACAAATGGGAGATGCATCAAGATGTACAGTTTGTTTCATTCAATGAATGAAAGCAGTTTGAGTCACTGAATTAATGTGGTTTGTTTGAATTTTCAAGGAGTGCAGTTGGATGTATTACATGCAGGAGATAAGTTTGATTCATTGATTCAATACCCGATGCTTGATTCATTGATATGAAGATTCAATGAATGGATGAATGCATTTACATTCTTTGAGTGAATGAATTAAGCTTGAGACATTGAATGAATGAGAGCAACTCTAGTCATGGTATTAACACGTGCAGTTTATTTCATTGAATGACTGAGTCAATGAGATAAGCTCTACTCATTGAATTAACACGTGCAGGTCCTTTCATTCCATGAATGCAAGCAGTTCTATTCACTGAATGAATGCAGTTTGTTTCAGTAAATACAAGAGTGCTGTTTGTAGTATTATATGTAGGGGATAAGATTGTTTCATTGATACAATACGTAACGTTTGACACATTGAGGCTCTCCTCACTCTGATTTCAAGTGGAGTGTATTTCATTGAATGACTGAGTGCAATTGGATTCATTATATGAATGTGTTTGGCTTGTTTCATCGAATCAATGATTGAATTGATTGAATGAATGTATGATTAAAGTTTGATTCCATAAATGAAAGATGGAGTTGGTTTCCTTGAATGTATGCGTTCAACTCGAGCCATTGAGTTTTTGGATCCAGTGTGTTTCATTAAATAGAGGAGTGATGTTTGATTCATTATATGCAGAAGAAACGTTTGTTTAATTGATTCAATAACTTCTGATTCATTGAATGCAACGCATGTGCGAATGCAGGTTGATTCTTTGTATGAATGAGTTAAGCTTGAGACATTGAATGAATGAGACGCGCTCTGCTCTTTGAAATAGCATGTGAAGTTTGTTTTATTGAATGGTTTGGTTTGGTTTGATGATATGAATGTGTTAGGTTTGTTATGTTGAATCAACGAATTGAATTCATTGAATGTGCGGTTGATGTTTGATGTTTGATGTAATGTAAGTAGGAATGCAGTTCTTTGTACGCATGAGTTAAGTTTGAGATATTGAACAAATGGGAGATGCATCAAGATGTACAGTTTGTTTCATTGAATGACAGAATGCAGTTTGATACATTGCATGAATGAATGAACGCAAGTACGAATGCATATTGATTCTTTGTATGAATGAGTTAAGTTTGAGACATTGAATGAATGAGACAAGCTCTACTCTTTGAAATAGCATGTGAAGTTTATTTCATTGAATGGTTTGGTTTGGTTTGATGATATGAATGTGTTAGGTTTGTTGTGTTGAATCAACGAATACCTGTAGATTCATTGAATGTTCTGTTTATGTTTGATGTAATGTACGTACGAACGCAGTTCTTTTTACGAATGAGTTAAGTTTGAGATATTGAACAAATGGGAGATGCATCAAGATGTACAGTTTGTTTCATTGAATGAATGAATGCAGTTTGATACATTGGATGAATGAATGTAGTTCGTTTCATTGAATGAATAGCGTGAAGCTCGAGACATTGAACTAATGAGCTAAGCTCTACTCACTGAATGAATACATGCAGTTTGTTTCCTTCAATCAATGCATGCAGTTTGAGTCACTGAATGAATGCGGTTTGTTTGAATGTTTAAAGGGGTGCAGTTTGTTGTATTATATGCAGGCGATAGATTTATTTCATTGGTTCAATACCCAATGCTTGATTCATTGATTTGACGATTCCATGAGTGGATGAATGCATTTTTATTCTTTGAGTGAATGAATTAAGCCTGAGACATTGAATGAATGAGAGCAACTCTAGTCATGGTATTAACACGTACAGTTTATTTCATTGAATGACTGAATCAATGAGATAAGCTATACTCATTGAATTTACACGTGCAGGTCCTTTCATGCCATGAATGCATGCAGTTCTCTTCATTGAATGAATGCAGTTTGTTTCAGTAAATGCAGGAGTGCTGTTTGTAGTATTATATGTAGGAGATAATATTGATTCATTGATACAACACGTAACGTTTGACTCATTGAATGAATGATTGAGGCTCTCCTCACTCAGATATCAGATGGAGTGTATTTCATTGAATGACTGAGTGCATTTGGATTCATTATATGAATGTATTTGGCTTGTTTCATCGAATCAATGATTGAATTGATTGAATGAATGTACGATTAAAGTTTTATTCAATAAATGAAAGCATGCAGTTCTTTTCCTTGAATGTATGCATCCAGCTCGAGACATTGAATTGTTGGATCCAGTGGGTTTCATTAAATAAAGGAGTGAAGTTTGATTCATTACATGCAGAAGATACGTTTGTTTAATTGATTCAATAACTTCTGATTCATTGAATGCACGATTTAAGTTTGATGCAACGCATGTACGAATGCAGATTGATTCTTTGTATGAATGAGTTAAGCTTGAGACATTGAATGAATGAGACAAGCTTTACTCTTTGAAATAACATGTGAAGTTTGTATCATTGAATGGTTTGGTTTGGTTTGGTTTGATGATATGAATGTGTTAGGTTTGTTGTGTTGAATAAACGAATACCTGTAGATTCGTTGCATGTACGGTTGATGTTTGATGCAATTCTTCGTACGAATGCAATTCTTTGTACGAATGAGTTAAGTTTGAGATATTGAACAAATGGGAGATGCATCAAGATGTACAGTTTGTTTCATTCAATGAATGAAAGCAGTTTGAGTCACTGAATTAATGTGGTTTGTTTGAATTTTCAAGGAGTGCAGTTGGATGTATTACATGCAGGAGATAAGTTTGATTCATTGATTCAATACCCGATGCTTGATTCATTGATATGAAGATTCAATGAATGGATGAATGCATTTACATTCTTTGAGTGAATGAATTAAGCTTGAGACATTGAATGAATGAGAGCAACTCTAGTCATGGTATTAACACGTGCAGTTTATTTCATTGAATGACTGAGTCAATGAGATAAGCTCTACTCATTGAATTAACACGTGCAGGTCCTTTCATTCCATGAATGCAAGCAGTTCTATTCACTGAATGAATGCAGTTTGTTTCAGTAAATACAAGAGTGCTGTTTGTAGTATTATATGTAGGGGATAAGATTGTTTCATTGATACAATACGTAACGTTTGACACATTGAGGCTCTCCTCACTCTGATTTCAAGTGGAGTGTATTTCATTGAATGACTGAGTGCAATTGGATTCATTATATGAATGTGTTTGGCTTGTTTCATCGAATCAATGATTGAATTGATTGAATGAATGTATGATTAAAGTTTGATTCCATAAATGAAAGATGGAGTTGGTTTCCTTGAATGTATGCGTTCAACTCGAGCCATTGAGTTTTTGGATCCAGTGTGTTTCATTAAATAGAGGAGTGATGTTTGATTCATTATATGCAGAAGAAACGTTTGTTTAATTGATTCAATAACTTCTGATTCATTGAATGCAACGCATGTGCGAATGCAGGTTGATTCTTTGTATGAATGAGTTAAGCTTGAGACATTGAATGAATGAGACGCGCTCTGCTCTTTGAAATAGCATGTGAAGTTTGTTTTATTGAATGGTTTGGTTTGGTTTGATGATATGAATGTGTTAGGTTTGTTATGTTGAATCAACGAATTGAATTCATTGAATGTGCGGTTGATGTTTGATGTTTGATGTAATGTAAGTAGGAATGCAGTTCTTTGTACGCATGAGTTAAGTTTGAGATATTGAACAAATGGGAGATGCATCAAGATGTACAGTTTGTTTCATTGAATGACAGAATGCAGTTTGATACATTGCATGAATGAATGAACGCAAGTACGAATGCATATTGATTCTTTGTATGAATGAGTTAAGTTTGAGACATTGAATGAATGAGACAAGCTCTACTCTTTGAAATAGCATGTGAAGTTTATTTCATTGAATGGTTTGGTTTGGTTTGATGATATGAATGTGTTAGGTTTGTTGTGTTGAATCAACGAATACCTGTAGATTCATTGAATGTTCTGTTTATGTTTGATGTAATGTACGTACGAACGCAGTTCTTTTTACGAATGAGTTAAGTTTGAGATATTGAACAAATGGGAGATGCATCAAGATGTACAGTTTGTTTCATTGAATGAATGAATGCAGTTTGATACATTGGATGAATGAATGTAGTTCGTTTCATTGAATGAATAGCGTGAAGCTCGAGACTTTGAACTAATGAGCTAAGCTCTACTCACTGAATGAATACATGCAGTTTGTTTCCTTCAATCAATGCATGCAGTTTGAGTCACTGAATGAATGCGGTTT
The DNA here is from genome assembly GCF_020745735.1 of Hemiscyllium ocellatum. Lineage (NCBI taxonomy): Eukaryota > Metazoa > Chordata > Chondrichthyes > Orectolobiformes > Hemiscylliidae > Hemiscyllium > Hemiscyllium ocellatum. The sequence goes on from NW_026867782.1 coordinate 63,775, forward strand.
GTTTGAATGTTTAAAGGGGTGCAGTTTGTTGTATTATATGCAGGCGATAGATTTATTTCATTGGTTCAATACCCAATGCTTGATTCATTGATTTGACGATTCCATGAGTGGATGAATGCATTTTTATTCTTTGAGTGAATGAATTAAGCCTGAGACATTGAATGAATGAGAGCAACTCTAGTCATGGTATTAACACGTACAGTTTATTTCATTGAATGACTGAATCAATGAGATAAGCTATACTCATTGAATTTACACGTGCAGGTCCTTTCATGCCATGAATGCATGCAGTTCTCTTCATTGAATGAATGCAGTTTGTTTCAGTAAATGCAGGAGTGCTGTTTGTAGTATTATATGTAGGAGATAATATTGATTCATTGATACAACACGTAACGTTTGACTCATTGAATGAATGATTGAGGCTCTCCTCACTCAGATATCAGATGGAGTGTATTTCATTGAATGACTGAGTGCATTTGGATTCATTATATGAATGTATTTGGCTTGTTTCATCGAATCAATGATTGAATTGATTGAATGAATGTACGATTAAAGTTTTATTCAATAAATGAAAGCATGCAGTTCTTTTCCTTGAATGTATGCATCCAGCTCGAGACATTGAATTGTTGGATCCAGTGGGTTTCATTAAATAAAGGAGTGAAGTTTGATTCATTACATGCAGAAGATACGTTTGTTTAATTGATTCAATAACTTCTGATTCATTGAATGCACGATTTAAGTTTGATGCAACGCATGTACGAATGCAGATTGATTCTTTGTATGAATGAGTTAAGCTTGAGACATTGAATGAATGAGACAAGCTTTACTCTTTGAAATAACATGTGAAGTTTGTATCATTGAATGGTTTGGTTTGGTTTGGTTTGATGATATGAATGTGTTAGGTTTGTTGTGTTGAATAAACGAATACCTGTAGATTCGTTGCATGTACGGTTGATGTTTGATGCAATTCTTCGTACGAATGCAATTCTTTGTACGAATGAGTTAAGTTTGAGATATTGAACAAATGGGAGATGCATCAAGATGTACAGTTTGTTTCATTCAATGAATGAAAGCAGTTTGAGTCACTGAATTAATGTGGTTTGTTTGAATTTTCAAGGAGTGCAGTTGGATGTATTACATGCAGGAGATAAGTTTGATTCATTGATTCAATACCCGATGCTTGATTCATTGATATGAAGATTCAATGAATGGATGAATGCATTTACATTCTTTGAGTGAATGAATTAAGCTTGAGACATTGAATGAATGAGAGCAACTCTAGTCATGGTATTAACACGTGCAGTTTATTTCATTGAATGACTGAGTCAATGAGATAAGCTCTACTCATTGAATTAACACGTGCAGGTCCTTTCATTCCATGAATGCAAGCAGTTCTATTCACTGAATGAATGCAGTTTGTTTCAGTAAATACAAGAGTGCTGTTTGTAGTATTATATGTAGGGGATAAGATTGTTTCATTGATACAATACGTAACGTTTGACACATTGAGGCTCTCCTCACTCTGATTTCAAGTGGAGTGTATTTCATTGAATGACTGAGTGCAATTGGATTCATTATATGAATGTGTTTGGCTTGTTTCATCGAATCAATGATTGAATTGATTGAATGAATGTATGATTAAAGTTTGATTCCATAAATGAAAGATGGAGTTGGTTTCCTTGAATGTATGCGTTCAACTCGAGCCATTGAGTTTTTGGATCCAGTGTGTTTCATTAAATAGAGGAGTGATGTTTGATTCATTATATGCAGAAGAAACGTTTGTTTAATTGATTCAATAACTTCTGATTCATTGAATGCAACGCATGTACGAATGCAGGTTGATTCTTTGTATGAATGAGTTAAGCTTGAGACATTGAATGAATGAGACGCGCTCTGCTCTTTGAAATAGCATGTGAAGTTTGTTTTATTGAATGGTTTGGTTTGGTTTGATGATATGAATGTGTTAGGTTTGTTATGTTGAATCAACGAATTGAATTCATTGAATGTGCGGTTGATGTTTGATGTTTGATGTAATGTAAGTAGGAATGCAGTTCTTTGTACGCATGAGTTAAGTTTGAGATATTGAACAAATGGGAGATGCATCAAGATGTACAGTTTGTTTCATTGAATGACAGAATGCAGTTTGATACATTGCATGAATGAATGAACGCAAGTACGAATGCATATTGATTCTTTGTATGAATGAGTTAAGTTTGAGACATTGAATGAATGAGACAAGCTCTACTCTTTGAAATAGCATGTGAAGTTTATTTCATTGAATGGTTTGGTTTGGTTTGATGATATGAATGTGTTAGGTTTGTTGTGTTGAATCAACGAATACCTGTAGATTCATTGAATGTTCTGTTTATGTTTGATGTAATGTACGTACGAACGCAGTTCTTTTTACGAATGAGTTAAGTTTGAGATATTGAACAAATGGGAGATGCATCAAGATGTACAGTTTGTTTCATTGAATGAATGAATGCAGTTTGATACATTGGATGAATGAATGTAGTTCGTTTCATTGAATGAATAGCGTGAAGCTCGAGACTTTGAACTAATGAGCTGAGCTCTACTCACTGAATGAATACATGCAGTTTGTTTCCTTCAATCAATGCATGCAGTTTGAGTCACTGAATGAATGCGGTTTGTTTGAATGTTTAAAGGGGTGCAGTTTGTTGTATTATATGCAGGCGATAGATTTATTTCATTGGTTCAATACCCAATGCTTGATTCATTGATTTGACGATTCCATGAGTGGATGAATGCATTTTTATTCTTTGAGTGAATGAATTAAGCCTGAGACATTGAATGAATGAGAGCAACTCTAGTCATGGTATTAACACGTACAGTTTATTTCATTGAATGACTGAATCAATGAGATAAGCTATACTCATTGAATTTACACGTGCAGGTCCTTTCATGCCATGAATGCATGCAGTTCTCTTCATTGAATGAATGCAGTTTGTTTCAGTAAATGCAGGAGTGCTGTTTGTAGTATTATATGTAGGAGATAATATTGATTCATTGATACAACACGTAACGTTTGACTCATTGAATGAATGATTGAGGCTCTCCTCACTCAGATATCAGATGGAGTGTATTTCATTGAATGACTGAGTGCATTTGGATTCATTATATGAATGTATTTGGCTTGTTTCATCGAATCAATGATTGAATTGATTGAATGAATGTACGATTAAAGTTTTATTCAATAAATGAAAGCATGCAGTTCTTTTCCTTGAATGTATGCATCCAGCTCGAGACATTGAATTGTTGGATCCAGTGGGTTTCATTAAATAAAGGAGTGAAGTTTGATTCATTACATGCAGAAGATACGTTTGTTTAATTGATTCAATAACTTCTGATTCATTGAATGCACGATTTAAGTTTGATGCAACGCATGTACGAATGCAGATTGATTCTTTGTATGAATGAGTTAAGCTTGAGACATTGAATGAATGAGACAAGCTTTACTCTTTGAAATAACATGTGAAGTTTGTATCATTGAATGGTTTGGTTTGGTTTGGTTTGATGATATGAATGTGTTAGGTTTGTTGTGTTGAATAAACGAATACCTGTAGATTCGTTGCATGTACGGTTGATGTTTGATGCAATTCTTCGTACGAATGCAATTCTTTGTACGAATGAGTTAAGTTTGAGATATTGAACAAATGGGAGATGCATCAAGATGTACAGTTTGTTTCATTCAATGAATGAAAGCAGTTTGAGTCACTGAATTAATGTGGTTTGTTTGAATTTTCAAGGAGTGCAGTTGGATGTATTACATGCAGGAGATAAGTTTGATTCATTGATTCAATACCCGATGCTTGATTCATTGATATGAAGATTCAATGAATGGATGAATGCATTTACATTCTTTGAGTGAATGAATTAAGCTTGAGACATTGAATGAATGAGAGCAACTCTAGTCATGGTATTAACACGTGCAGTTTATTTCATTGAATGACTGAGTCAATGAGATAAGCTCTACTCATTGAATTAACACGTGCAGGTCCTTTCATTCCATGAATGCAAGCAGTTCTATTCACTGAATGAATGCAGTTTGTTTCAGTAAATACAAGAGTGCTGTTTGTAGTATTATATGTAGGGGATAAGATTGTTTCATTGATACAATACGTAACGTTTGACACATTGAGGCTCTCCTCACTCTGATTTCAAGTGGAGTGTATTTCATTGAATGACTGAGTGCAATTGGATTCATTATATGAATGTGTTTGGCTTGTTTCATCGAATCAATGATTGAATTGATTGAATGAATGTATGATTAAAGTTTGATTCCATAAATGAAAGATGGAGTTGGTTTCCTTGAATGTATGCGTTCAACTCGAGCCATTGAGTTTTTGGATCCAGTGTGTTTCATTAAATAGAGGAGTGATGTTTGATTCATTATATGCAGAAGAAACGTTTGTTTAATTGATTCAATAACTTCTGATTCATTGAATGCAACGCATGTGCGAATGCAGGTTGATTCTTTGTATGAATGAGTTAAGCTTGAGACATTGAATGAATGAGACGCGCTCTGCTCTTTGAAATAGCATGTGAAGTTTGTTTTATTGAATGGTTTGGTTTGGTTTGATGATATGAATGTGTTAGGTTTGTTATGTTGAATCAACGAATTGAATTCATTGAATGTGCGGTTGATGTTTGATGTTTGATGTAATGTAAGTAGGAATGCAGTTCTTTGTACGCATGAGTTAAGTTTGAGATATTGAACAAATGGGAGATGCATCAAGATGTACAGTTTGTTTCATTGAATGACAGAATGCAGTTTGATACATTGCATGAATGAATGAACGCAAGTACGAATGCATATTGATTCTTTGTATGAATGAGTTAAGTTTGAGACATTGAATGAATGAGACAAGCTCTACTCTTTGAAATAGCATGTGAAGTTTATTTCATTGAATGGTTTGGTTTGGTTTGATGATATGAATGTGTTAGGTTTGTTGTGTTGAATCAACGAATACCTGTAGATTCATTGAATGTTCTGTTTATGTTTGATGTAATGTACGTACGAACGCAGTTCTTTTTACGAATGAGTTAAGTTTGAGATATTGAACAAATGGGAGATGCATCAAGATGTACAGTTTGTTTCATTGAATGAATGAATGCAGTTTGATACATTGGATGAATGAATGTAGTTCGTTTCATTGAATGAATAGCGTGAAGCTCGAGACTTTGAACTAATGAGCTGAGCTCTACTCACTGAATGAATACATGCAGTTTGTTTCCTTCAATCAATGCATGCAGTTTGAGTCACTGAATGAATGCGGTTTGTTTGAATGTTTAAAGGGGTGCAGTTTGTTGTATTATATGCAGGCGATAGATTTATTTCATTGGTTCAATACCCAATGCTTGATTCATTGATTTGACGATTCCATGAGTGGATGAATGCATTTTTATTCTTTGAGTGAATGAATTAAGCCTGAGACATTGAATGAATGAGAGCAACTCTAGTCATGGTATTAACACGTACAGTTTATTTCATTGAATGACTGAATCAATGAGATAAGCTATACTCATTGAATTTACACGTGCAGGTCCTTTCATGCCATGAATGCATGCAGTTCTCTTCATTGAATGAATGCAGTTTGTTTCAGTAAATGCAGGAGTGCTGTTTGTAGTATTATATGTAGGAGATAATATTGATTCATTGATACAACACGTAACGTTTGACTCATTGAATGAATGATTGAGGCTCTCCTCACTCAGATATCAGATGGAGTGTATTTCATTGAATGACTGAGTGCATTTGGATTCATTATATGAATGTATTTGGCTTGTTTCATCGAATCAATGATTGAATTGATTGAATGAATGTACGATTAAAGTTTTATTCAATAAATGAAAGCATGCAGTTCTTTTCCTTGAATGTATGCATCCAGCTCGAGACATTGAATTGTTGGATCCAGTGGGTTTCATTAAATAAAGGAGTGAAGTTTGATTCATTACATGCAGAAGATACGTTTGTTTAATTGATTCAATAACTTCTGATTCATTGAATGCACGATTTAAGTTTGATGCAACGCATGTACGAATGCAGATTGATTCTTTGTATGAATGAGTTAAGCTTGAGACATTGAATGAATGAGACAAGCTTTACTCTTTGAAATAACATGTGAAGTTTGTATCATTGAATGGTTTGGTTTGGTTTGGTTTGATGATATGAATGTGTTAGGTTTGTTGTGTTGAATAAACGAATACCTGTAGATTCGTTGCATGTACGGTTGATGTTTGATGCAATTCTTCGTACGAATGCAATTCTTTGTACGAATGAGTTAAGTTTGAGATATTGAACAAATGGGAGATGCATCAAGATGTACAGTTTGTTTCATTCAATGAATGAAAGCAGTTTGAGTCACTGAATTAATGTGGTTTGTTTGAATTTTCAAGGAGTGCAGTTGGATGTATTACATGCAGGAGATAAGTTTGATTCATTGATTCAATACCCGATGCTTGATTCATTGATATAAAGATTCAATGAATGGATGAATGCATTTACATTCTTTGAGTGAATGAATTAAGCTTGAGACATTGAATGAATGAGAGCAACTCTAGTCATGGTATTAACACGTGCAGTTTATTTCATTGAATGACTGAGTCAATGAGATAAGCTCTACTCATTGAATTAACACGTGCAGGTCCTTTCATTCCATGAATGCAAGCAGTTCTATTCACTGAATGAATGCAGTTTGTTTCAGTAAATACAAGAGTGCTGTTTGTAGTATTATATGTAGGGGATAAGATTGTTTCATTGATACAATACGTAACGTTTGACACATTGAGGCTCTCCTCACTCTGATTTCAAGTGGAGTGTATTTCATTGAATGACTGAGTGCAATTGGATTCATTATATGAATGTGTTTGGCTTGTTTCATCGAATCAATGATTGAATTGATTGAATGAATGTATGATTAAAGTTTGATTCCATAAATGAAAGATGGAGTTGGTTTCCTTGAATGTATGCGTTCAACTCGAGCCATTGAGTTTTTGGATCCAGTGTGTTTCATTAAATAGAGGAGTGATGTTTGATTCATTATATGCAGAAGAAACGTTTGTTTAATTGATTCAATAACTTCTGATTCATTGAATGCAACGCATGTACGAATGCAGGTTGATTCTTTGTATGAATGAGTTAAGCTTGAGACATTGAATGAATGAGACGCGCTCTGCTCTTTGAAATAGCATGTGAAGTTTGTTTTATTGAATGGTTTGGTTTGGTTTGATGATATGAATGTGTTAGGTTTGTTATGTTGAATCAACGAATTGAATTCATTGAATGTGCGGTTGATGTTTGATGTTTGATGTAATGTAAGTAGGAATGCAGTTCTTTGTACGCATGAGTTAAGTTTGAGATATTGAACAAATGGGAGATGCATCAAGATGTACAGTTTGTTTCATTGAATGACAGAATGCAGTTTGATACATTGCATGAATGAATGAACGCAAGTACGAATGCATATTGATTCTTTGTATGAATGAGTTAAGTTTGAGACATTGAATGAATGAGACAAGCTCTACTCTTTGAAATAGCATGTGAAGTTTATTTCATTGAATGGTTTGGTTTGGTTTGATGATATGAATGTGTTAGGTTTGTTGTGTTGAATCAACGAATACCTGTAGATTCATTGAATGTTCTGTTTATGTTTGATGTAATGTACGTACGAACGCAGTTCTTTTTACGAATGAGTTAAGTTTGAGATATTGAACAAATGGGAGATGCATCAAGATGTACAGTTTGTTTCATTGAATGAATGAATGCAGTTTGATACATTGGATGAATGAATGTAGTTCGTTTCATTGAATGAATAGCGTGAAGCTCGAGACTTTGAACTAATGAGCTGAGCTCTACTCACTGAATGAATACATGCAGTTTGTTTCCTTCAATCAATGCATGCAGTTTGAGTCACTGAATGAATGCGGTTTGTTTGAATGTTTAAAGGGGTGCAGTTTGTTGTATTATATGCAGGCGATAGATTTATTTCATTGGTTCAATACCCAATGCTTGATTCATTGATTTGACGATTCCATGAGTGGATGAATGCATTTTTATTCTTTGAGTGAATGAATTAAGCCTGAGACATTGAATGAATGAGAGCAACTCTAGTCATGGTATTAACACGTACAGTTTATTTCATTGAATGACTGAATCAATGAGATAAGCTATACTCATTGAATTTACACGTGCAGGTCCTTTCATGCCATGAATGCATGCAGTTCTCTTCATTGAATGAATGCAGTTTGTTTCAGTAAATGCAGGAGTGCTGTTTGTAGTATTATATGTAGGAGATAATATTGATTCATTGATACAACACGTAACGTTTGACTCATTGAATGAATGATTGAGGCTCTCCTCACTCAGATATCAGATGGAGTGTATTTCATTGAATGACTGAGTGCATTTGGATTCATTATATGAATGTATTTGGCTTGTTTCATCGAATCAATGATTGAATTGATTGAATGAATGTACGATTAAAGTTTTATTCAATAAATGAAAGCATGCAGTTCTTTTCCTTGAATGTATGCATCCAGCTCGAGACATTGAATTGTTGGATCCAGTGGGTTTCATTAAATAAAGGAGTGAAGTTTGATTCATTACATGCAGAAGATACGTTTGTTTAATTGATTCAATAACTTCTGATTCATTGAATGCACGATTTAAGTTTGATGCAACGCATGTACGAATGCAGATTGATTCTTTGTATGAATGAGTTAAGCTTGAGACATTGAATGAATGAGACAAGCTTTACTCTTTGAAATAACATGTGAAGTTTGTATCATTGAATGGTTTGGTTTGGTTTGGTTTGATGATATGAATGTGTTAGGTTTGTTGTGTTGAATAAACGAATACCTGTAGATTCGTTGCATGTACGGTTGATGTTTGATGCAATTCTTCGTACGAATGCAATTCTTTGTACGAATGAGTTAAGTTTGAGATATTGAACAAATGGGAGATGCATCAAGATGTACAGTTTGTTTCATTCAATGAATGAAAGCAGTTTGAGTCACTGAATTAATGTGGTTTGTTTGAATTTTCAAGGAGTGCAGTTGGATGTATTACATGCAGGAGATAAGTTTGATTCATTGATTCAATACCCGATGCTTGATTCATTGATATGAAGATTCAATGAATGGATGAATGCATTTACATTCTTTGAGTGAATGAATTAAGCTTGAGACATTGAATGAATGAGAGCAACTCTAGTCATGGTATTAACACGTGCAGTTTATTTCATTGAATGACTGAGTCAATGAGATAAGCTCTACTCATTGAATTAACACGTGCAGGTCCTTTCATTCCATGAATGCAAGCAGTTCTATTCACTGAATGAATGCAGTTTGTTTCAGTAAATACAAGAGTGCTGTTTGTAGTATTATATGTAGGGGATAAGATTGTTTCATTGATACAATACGTAACGTTTGACACATTGAGGCTCTCCTCACTCTGATTTCAAGTGGAGTGTATTTCATTGAATGACTGAGTGCAATTGGATTCATTATATGAATGTGTTTGGCTTGTTTCATCGAATCAATGATTGAATTGATTGAATGAATGTATGATTAAAGTTTGATTCCATAAATGAAAGATGGAGTTGGTTTCCTTGAATGTATGCGTTCAACTCGAGCCATTGAGTTTTTGGATCCAGTGTGTTTCATTAAATAGAGGAGTGATGTTTGATTCAGAAGAAACGTTTGTTTAATTGATTCAATAACTTCTGATTCATTGAATGCAACGCATGTGCGAATGCAGGTTGATTCTTTGTATGAATGAGTTAAGCTTGAGACATTGAATGAATGAGACGCGCTCTGCTCTTTGAAATAGCATGTGAAGTTTGTTTTATTGAATGGTTTGGTTTGGTTTGATGATATGAATGTGTTAGGTTTGTTATGTTGAATCAACGAATTGAATTCATTGAATGTGCGGTTGATGTTTGATGTTTGATGTAATGTAAGTAGGAATGCAGTTCTTTGTACGCATGAGTTAAGTTTGAGATATTGAACAAATGGGAGATGCATCAAGATGTACAGTTTGTTTCATTGAATGACAGAATGCAGTTTGATACATTGCATGAATGAATGAACGCAAGTACGAATGCATATTGATTCTTTGTATGAATGAGTTAAGTTTGAGACATTGAATGAATGAGACAAGCTCTACTCTTTGAAATAGCATGTGAAGTTTATTTCATTGAATGGTTTGGTTTGGTTTGATGATATGAATGTGTTAGGTTTGTTGTGTTGAATCAACGAATACCTGTAGATTCATTGAATGTTCTGTTTATGTTTGATGTAATGTACGTACGAACGCAGTTCTTTTTACGAATGAGTTAAGTTTGAGATATTGAACAAATGGGAGATGCATCAAGATGTACAGTTTGTTTCATTGAATGAATGAATGCAGTTTGATACATTGGATGAATGAATGTAGTTCGTTTCATTGAATGAATAGCGTGAAGCTCGAGACTTTGAACTAATGAGCTGAGCTCTACTCACTGAATGAATACATGCAGTTTGTTTCCTTCAATCAATGCATGCAGTTTGAGTCACTGAATGAATGCGGTTTGTTTGAATGTTTAAAGGGGTGCAGTTTGTTGTATTATATGCAGGCGATAGATTTATTTCATTGGTTCAATACCCAATGCTTGATTCATTGATTTGACGATTCCATGAGTGGATGAATGCATTTTTATTCTTTGAGTGAATGAATTAAGCCTGAGACATTGAATGAATGAGAGCAACTCTAGTCATGGTATTAACACGTACAGTTTATTTCATTGAATGACTGAATCAATGAGATAAGCTATACTCATTGAATTTACACGTGCAGGTCCTTTCATGCCATGAATGCATGCAGTTCTCTTCATTGAATGAATGCAGTTTGTTTCAGTAAATGCAGGAGTGCTGTTTGTAGTATTATATGTAGGAGATAATATTGATTCATTGATACAACACGTAACGTTTGACTCATTGAATGAATGATTGAGGCTCTCCTCACTCAGATATCAGATGGAGTGTATTTCATTGAATGACTGAGTGCATTTGGATTCATTATATGAATGTATTTGGCTTGTTTCATCGAATCAATGATTGAATTGATTGAATGAATGTACGATTAAAGTTTTATTCAATAAATGAAAGCATGCAGTTCTTTTCCTTGAATGTATGCATCCAGCTCGAGACATTGAATTGTTGGATCCAGTGGGTTTCATTAAATAAAGGAGTGAAGTTTGATTCATTACATGCAGAAGATACGTTTGTTTAATTGATTCAATAACTTCTGATTCATTGAATGCACGATTTAAGTTTGATGCAACGCATGTACGAATGCAGATTGATTCTTTGTATGAATGAGTTAAGCTTGAGACATTGAATGAATGAGACAAGCTTTACTCTTTGAAATAACATGTGAAGTTTGTATCATTGAATGGTTTGGTTTGGTTTGGTTTGATGATATGAATGTGTTAGGTTTGTTGTGTTGAATAAACGAATACCTGTAGATTCGTTGCATGTACGGTTGATGTTTGATGCAATTCTTCGTACGAATGCAATTCTTTGTACGAATGAGTTAAGTTTGAGATATTGAACAAATGGGAGATGCATCAAGATGTACAGTTTGTTTCATTCAATGAATGAAAGCAGTTTGAGTCACTGAATTAATGTGGTTTGTTTGAATTTTCAAGGAGTGCAGTTGGATGTATTACATGCAGGAGATAAGTTTGATTCATTGATTCAATACCCGATGCTTGATTCATTGATATAAAGATTCAATGAATGGATGAATGCATTTACATTCTTTGAGTGAATGAATTAAGCTTGAGACATTGAATGAATGAGAGCAACTCTAGTCATGGTATTAACACGTGCAGTTTATTTCATTGAATGACTGAGTCAATGAGATAAGCTCTACTCATTGAATTAACACGTGCAGGTCCTTTCATTCCATGAATGCAAGCAGTTCTATTCACTGAATGAATGCAGTTTGTTTCAGTAAATACAAGAGTGCTGTTTGTAGTATTATATGTAGGGGATAAGATTGTTTCATTGATACAATACGTAACGTTTGACACATTGAGGCTCTCCTCACTCTGATTTCAAGTGGAGTGTATTTCATTGAATGACTGAGTGCAATTGGATTCATTATATGAATGTGTTTGGCTTGTTTCATCGAATCAATGATTGAATTGATTGAATGAATGTATGATTAAAGTTTGATTCCATAAATGAAAGATGGAGTTGGTTTCCTTGAATGTATGCGTTCAACTCGAGCCATTGAGTTTTTGGATCCAGTGTGTTTCATTAAATAGAGGAGTGATGTTTGATTCATTATATGCAGAAGAAACGTTTGTTTAATTGATTCAATAACTTCTGATTCATTGAATGCAACGCATGTGCGAATGCAGGTTGATTCTTTGTATGAATGAGTTAAGCTTGAGACATTGAATGAATGAGACGCGCTCTGCTCTTTGAAATAGCATGTGAAGTTTGTTTTATTGAATGGTTTGGTTTGGTTTGATGATATGAATGTGTTAGGTTTGTTATGTTGAATCAACGAATTGAATTCATTGAATGTGCGGTTGATGTTTGATGTTTGATGTAATGTAAGTAGGAATGCAGTTCTTTGTACGCATGAGTTAAGTTTGAGATATTGAACAAATGGGAGATGCATCAAGATGTACAGTTTGTTTCATTGAATGACAGAATGCAGTTTGATACATTGCATGAATGAATGAACGCAAGTACGAATGCATATTGATTCTTTGTATGAATGAGTTAAGTTTGAGACATTGCATGAATGAGACAATCTCTACTCTTTGAAATAGCATGTGAAGTTTATTTCATTGAATGGTTTGGTTTGGTTTGATGATATGAATGTGTTAGGTTTGTTGTGTTGAATCAACGAATACCTGTAGATTCATTGAATGTTCTGTTTATGTTTGATGTAATGTACGTACGAACGCAGTTCTTTTTACGAATGAGTTAAGTTTGAGATATTGAACAAATGGGAGATGCATCAAGATGTACAGTTTGTTTCATTGAATGAATGAATGCAGTTTGATACATTGGATGAATGAATGTAGTTCGTTTCATTGAATGAATAGCGTGAAGCTCGAGACATTGAACTAATGAGCTAAGCTCTACTCACTGAATGAATACATGCAGTTTGTTTCCTTCAATCAATGCATGCAGTTTGAGTCACTGAATGAATGCGGTTTGTTTGAATGTTTAAAGGGGTGCAGTTTGTTGTATTATATGCAGGCGATAGATTTATTTCATTGGTTCAATACCCAATGCTTGATTCTTTGATTTGACGATTCCATGAGTGGATGAATGCATTTTTATTCTTTGAGTGAATGAATTAAGCCTGAGACATTGAATGAATGAGAGCAACTCTAGTCATGGTATTAACACGTACAGTTTATTTCATTGAATGACTGAATCAATGAGATAAGCTATACTGATTGAATTTACACGTGCAGGTCCTTTCATGCCATGAATGCATGCAGTTCTCTTCATTGAATGAATGCAGTTTGTTTCAGTAAATGCAGGAGTGCTGTTTGTAGTATTATATGTAAGAGATAATATTGATTCATTGATACAACACGTAACGTTTGACACATTGAGGCTCTCCTCACTCTGATTTCAAGTGGAGTGTATTTCATTGAATGACTGAGTGCAATTGGATTCATTATATGAATGTGTTTGGCTTGTTTCATCGAATCAATGATTGAATTGATTGAATGAATGTATGATTAAAGTTTGATTCCATAAATGAAAGCATGGAGTTGGTTTCCTTGAATGTATGCGTTCAACTCGAGCCATTGAGTTTTTGGATCCAGTGTGTTTCATTAAATAGAGGAGTGATGTTTGATTCATTATATGCAGAAGAAACGTTTGTTTAATTGATTCAATAACTTCTGATTCATTGAATGCAACGCATGTGCGAATGCAGGTTGATTCTTTGTATGAATGAGTTAAGCTTGAGACATTGAATGAATGAGACGCGCTCTGCTCTTTGAAATAGCATGTGAAGTTTGTTTTATTGAATGGTTTGGTTTGGTTTGATGATATGAATGTGTTAGGTTTGTTATGTTGAATCAACGAATTGAATTCATTGAATGTGCGGTTGATGTTTGATGTTTGATGTAATGTAAGTAGGAATGCAGTTCTTTGTACGCATGAGTTAAGTTTGAGATATTGAACAAATGGGAGATGCATCAAGATGTACAGTTTGTTTCATTGAATGACAGAATGCAGTTTGATACTTTGCATGAATGAATGAACGCAAGTACGAATGCATATTGATTCTTTGTATGAATGAGTTAAGTTTGAGACATTGAATGAATGAGACAAGCTCTACTCTTTGAAATAGCATGTGAAGTTTATTTCATTGAATGGTTTGGTTTGGTTTGATGATATGAATGTGTTAGGTTTGTTGTGTTGAATCAACGAATACCTGTAGATTCATTGAATGTTCTGTTTATGTTTGATGTAATGTACGTACGAACGCAGTTCTTTTTACGAATGAGTTAAGTTTGAGATATTGAACAAATGGGAGATGCATCAAGATGTACAGTTTGTTTCATTGAATGAATGAATGCAGTTTGATACATTGGATGAATGAATGTAGTTCGTTTCATTGAATGAATAGCGTGAAGCTCGAGACATTGAACTAATGAGCTAAGCTCTACTCACTGAATGAATACATGCAGTTTGTTTCCTTCAATCAATGCATGCAGTTTGAGTCACTGAATGAATGCGGTTTGTTTGAATGTTTAAAGGGGTGCAGTTTGTTGTATTATATGCAGGCGATAGATTTATTTCATTGGTTCAATACCCAATGCTTGATTCATTGATTTGACGATTCCATGAGTGGATGAATGCATTTTTATTCTTTGAGTGAATGAATTAAGCCTGAGACATTGAATGAATGAGAGCAACTCTAGTCATGGTATTAACACGTACAGTTTATTTCATTGAATGACTGAATCAATGAGATAAGCTATACTCATTGAATTTACACGTGCAGGTCCTTTCATGCCATGAATGCATGCAGTTCTCTTCATTGAATGAATGCAGTTTGTTTCAGTAAATGCAGGAGTGCTGTTTGTAGTATTATATGTAGGAGATAATATTGATTCATTGATACAACACGTAACGTTTGACTCATTGAATGAATGATTGAGGCTCTCCTCACTCAGATATCAGATGGAGTGTATTTCATTGAATGACTGAGTGCATTTGGATTCATTATATGAATGTATTTGGCTTGTTTCATCGAATCAATGATTGAATTGATTGAATGAATGTACGATTAAAGTTTTATTCAATAAATGAAAGCATGCAGTTCTTTTCCTTGAATATATGCATCCAGCTCGAGACATTGAATTGTTGGATCCAGTGGGTTTCATTAAATAAAGGAGTGAAGTTTGATTCATTACATGCAGAAGATACGTTTGTTTAATTGATTCAATAACTTCTGATTCATTGAATGCACGATTTAAGTTTGATGCAACGCATGTACGAATGCAGATTGATTCTTTGTATGAATGAGTTAAGCTTGAGACATTGAATGAATGAGACAAGCTTTACTCTTTGAAATAACATGTGAAGTTTGTATCATTGAATGGTTTGGTTTGGTTTGGTTTGATGATATGAATGTGTTAGGTTTGTTGTGTTGAATAAACGAATACCTGTAGATTCGTTGCATGTACGGTTGATGTTTGATGCAATTCTTCGTACGAATGCAATTCTTTGTACGAATGAGTTAAGTTTGAGATATTGAACAAATGGGAGATGCATCAAGATGTACAGTTTGTTTTATTCAATGAATGAAAGCAGTTTGAGTCACTGAATTAATGTGGTTTGTTTGAATTTTCAAGGAGTGCAGTTGGATGTATTACATGCAGGAGATAAGTTTGATTCATTGATTCAATACCCGATGCTTGATTCATTGATATGAAGATTCAATGAATGGATGAATGCATTTACATTCTTTGAGTGAATGAATTAAGCTTGAGACATTGAATGAATGAGAGCAACTCTAGTCATGGTATTAACACGTGCAGTTTATTTCATTGAATGACTGAGTCAATGAGATAAGCTCTACTCATTGAATTAACACGTGCAGGTCCTTTCATTCCATGAATGCAAGCAGTTCTATTCACTGAATGAATGCAGTTTGTTTCAGTAAATACAAGAGTGCTGTTTGTAGTATTATATGTAGGGGATAAGATTGTTTCATTGATACAATACGTAACGTTTGACACATTGAGGCTCTCCTCACTCTGATTTCAAGTGGAGTGTATTTCATTGAATGACTGAGTGCAATTGGATTCATTATATGAATGTGTTTGGCTTGTTTCATCGAATCAATGATTGAATTGATTGAATGAATGTATGATTAAAGTTTGATTCCATAAATGAAAGCATGGAGTTGGTTTCCTTGAATGTATGCGTTCAACTCGAGCCATTGAGTTTTTGGATCCAGTGTGTTTCATTAAATAGAGGAGTGATGTTTGATTCATTATATGCAGAAGAAACGTTTGTTTAATTGATTCAATAACTTCTGATTCATTGAATGCAACGCATGTGCGAATGCAGGTTGATTCTTTGTATGAATGAGTTAAGCTTGAGACATTGAATGAATGAGACGCGCTCTGCTCTTTGAAATAGCATGTGAAGTTTGTTTTATTGAATGGTTTGGTTTGGTTTGATGATATGAATGTGTTAGGTTTGTTATGTTGAATCAACGAATTGAATTCATTGAATGTGCGGTTGATGTTTGATGTTTGATGTAATGTAAGTAGGAATGCAGTTCTTTGTACGCATGAGTTAAGTTTGAGATATTGAACAAATGGGAGATGCATCAAGATGTACAGTTTGTTTCATTGAATGACAGAATGCAGTTTGATACATTGCATGAATGAATGAACGCAAGTACGAATGCATATTGATTCTTTGTATGAATGAGTTAAGTTTGAGACATTGAATGAATGAGACAAGCTCTACTCTTTGAAATAGCATGTGAAGTTTATTTCATTGAATGGTTTGGTTTGGTTTGATGATATGAATGTGTTAGGTTTGTTGTGTTGAATCAACGAATACCTGTAGATTCATTGAATGTTCTGTTTATGTTTGATGTAATGTACGTACGAACGCAGTTCTTTTTACGAATGAGTTAAGTTTGAGATATTGAACAAATGGGAGATGCATCAAGATGTACAGTTTGTTTCATTGAATGAATGAATGCAGTTTGATACATTGGATGAATGAATGTAGTTCGTTTCATTGAATGAATAGCGTGAAGCTCGAGACATTGAACTAATGAGCTAAGCTCTACTCACTGAATGAATACATGCAGTTTGTTTCCTTCAATCAATGCATGCAGTTTGAGTCACTGAATGAATGCGGTTTGTTTGAATGTTTAAAGGGGTGCAGTTTGTTGTATTATATGCAGGCGATAGATTTATTTCATTGGTTCAATACCCAATGCTTGATTCATTGATTTGACGATTCCATGAGTGGATGAATGCATTTTTATTCTTTGAGTGAATGAATTAAGCCTGAGACATTGAATGAATGAGAGCAACTCTAGTCATGGTATTAACACGTACAGTTTATTTCATTGAATGACTGAATCAATGAGATAAGCTATACTGATTGAATTTACACGTGCAGGTCCTTTCATGCCATGAATGCATGCAGTTCTCTTCATTGAATGAATGCAGTTTGTTTCAGTAAATGCAGGAGTGCTGTTTGTAGTATTATATGTAGGAGATAATATTGATTCATTGATACAACACGTAACGTTTGACTCATTGAATGAATGATTGAGGCTCTCCTCACTCAGATATCAGATGGAGTGTATTTCATTGAATGACTGAGTGCATTTGGATTCATTATATGAATGTATTTGGCTTGTTTCATCGAATCAATGATTGAATTGATTGAATGAATGTACGATTAAAGTTTTATTCAATAAATGAAAGCATGCAGTTCTTTTCCTTGAATATATGCATCCAGCTCGAGACATTGAATTGTTGGATCCAGTGGGTTTCATTAAATAAAGGAGTGAAGTTTGATTCATTACATGCAGAAGATACGTTTGTTTAATTGATTCAATAACTTCTGATTCATTGAATGCACGATTTAAGTTTGATGCAACGCATGTACGAATGCAGATTGATTCTTTGTATGAATGAGTTAAGCTTGAGACATTGAATGAATGAGACAAGCTTTACTCTTTGAAATAACATGTGAAGTTTGTATCATTGAATGGTTTGGTTTGGTTTGGTTTGATGATATGAATGTGTTAGGTTTGTTGTGTTGAATAAACGAATACCTGTAGATTCGTTGCATGTACGGTTGATGTTTGATGCAATTCTTCGTACGAATGCAATTCTTTGTACGAATGAGTTAAGTTTGAGATATTGAACAAATGGGAGATGCATCAAGATGTACAGTTTGTTTTATTCAATGAATGAAAGCAGTTTGAGTCACTGAATTAATGTGGTTTGTTTGAATTTTCAAGGAGTGCAGTTGGATGTATTACATGCAGGAGATAAGTTTGATTCATTGATTCAATACCCGATGCTTGATTCATTGATATGAAGATTCAATGAATGGATGAATGCATTTACATTCTTTGAGTGAATGAATTAAGCTTGAGACATTGAATGAATGAGAGCAACTCTAGTCATGGTATTAACACGTGCAGTTTATTTCATTGAATGACTGAGTCAATGAGATAAGCTCTACTCATTGAATTAACACGTGCAGGTCCTTTCATTCCATGAATGCAAGCAGTTCTATTCACTGAATGAATGCAGTTTGTTTCAGTAAATACAAGAGTGCTGTTTGTAGTATTATATGTAGGGGATAAGATTGTTTCATTGATACAATACGTAACGTTTGACACATTGAGGCTCTCCTCACTCTGATTTCAAGTGGAGTGTATTTCATTGAATGACTGAGTGCAATTGGATTCATTATATGAATGTGTTTGGCTTGTTTCATCGAATCAATGATTGAATTGATTGAATGAATGTATGATTAAAGTTTGATTCCATAAATGAAAGCATGGAGTTGGTTTCCTTGAATGTATGCGTTCAACTCGAGCCATTGAGTTTTTGGATCCAGTGTGTTTCATTAAATAGAGGAGTGATGTTTGATTCATTATATGCAGAAGAAACGTTTGTTTAATTGATTCAATAACTTCTGATTCATTGAATGCAACGCATGTGCGAATGCAGGTTGATTCTTTGTATGAATGAGTTAAGCTTGAGACATTGAATGAATGAGACGCGCTCTGCTCTTTGAAATAGCATGTGAAGTTTGTTTTATTGAATGGTTTGGTTTGGTTTGATGATATGAATGTGTTAGGTTTGTTATGTTGAATCAACGAATTGAATTCATTGAATGTGCGGTTGATGTTTGATGTTTGATGTAATGTAAGTAGGAATGCAGTTCTTTGTACGCATGAGTTAAGTTTGAGATATTGAACAAATGGGAGATGCATCAAGATGTACAGTTTGTTTCATTGAATGACAGAATGCAGTTTGATACATTGCATGAATGAATGAACGCAAGTACGAATGCATATTGATTCTTTGTATGAATGAGTTAAGTTTGAGACATTGAATGAATGAGACAAGCTCTACTCTTTGAAATAGCATGTGAAGTTTATTTCATTGAATGGTTTGGTTTGGTTTGATGATATGAATGTGTTAGGTTTGTTGTGTTGAATCAACGAATACCTGTAGATTCATTGAATGTTCTGTTTATGTTTGATGTAATGTACGTACGAACGCAGTTCTTTTTACGAATGAGTTAAGTTTGAGATATTGAACAAATGGGAGATGCATCAAGATGTACAGTTTGTTTCATTGAATGAATGAATGCAGTTTGATACATTGGATGAATGAATGTAGTTCGTTTCATTGAATGAATAGCGTGAAGCTCGAGACATTGAACTAATGAGCTAAGCTCTACTCACTGAATGAATACATGCAGTTTGTTTCCTTCAATCAATGCATGCAGTTTGAGTCACTGAATGAATGCGGTTTGTTTGAATGTTTAAAGGGGTGCAGTTTGTTGTATTATATGCAGGCGATAGATTTATTTCATTGGTTCAATACCCAATGCTTGATTCATTGATTTGACGATTCCATGAGTGGATGAATGCATTTTTATTCTTTGAGTGAATGAATTAAGCCTGAGACATTGAATGAATGAGAGCAACTCTAGTCATGGTATTAACACGTACAGTTTATTTCATTGAATGACTGAATCAATGAGATAAGCTATACTGATTGAATTTACACGTGCAGGTCCTTTCATGCCATGAATGCATGCAGTTCTCTTCATTGAATGAATGCAGTTTGTTTCAGTAAATGCAGGAGTGCTGTTTGTAGTATTATATGTAGGAGATAATATTGATTCATTGATACAACACGTAACGTTTGACTCATTGAATGAATGATTGAGGCTCTCCTCACTCAGATATCAGATGGAGTGTATTTCATTGAATGACTGAGTGCATTTGGATTCATTATATGAATGTATTTGGCTTGTTTCATCGAATCAATGATTGAATTGATTGAATGAATGTACGATTAAAGTTTTATTCAATAAATGAAAGCATGCAGTTCTTTTCCTTGAATATATGCATCCAGCTCGAGACATTGAATTGTTGGATCCAGTGGGTTTCATTAAATAAAGGAGTGAAGTTTGATTCATTACATGCAGAAGATACGTTTGTTTAATTGATTCAATAACTTCTGATTCATTGAATGCACGATTTAAGTTTGATGCAACGCATGTACGAATGCAGATTGATTCTTTGTATGAATGAGTTAAGCTTGAGACATTGAATGAATGAGACAAGCTTTACTCTTTGAAATAACATGTGAAGTTTGTATCATTGAATGGTTTGGTTTGGTTTGGTTTGATGATATGAATGTGTTAGGTTTGTTGTGTTGAATAAACGAATACCTGTAGATTCGTTGCATGTACGGTTGATGTTTGATGCAATTCTTCGTACGAATGCAATTCTTTGTACGAATGAGTTAAGTTTGAGATATTGAACAAATGGGAGATGCATCAAGATGTACAGTTTGTTTTATTCAATGAATGAAAGCAGTTTGAGTCACTGAATTAATGTGGTTTGTTTGAATTTTCAAGGAGTGCAGTTGGATGTATTACATGCAGGAGATAAGTTTGATTCATTGATTCAATACCCGATGCTTGATTCATTGATATGAAGATTCAATGAATGGATGAATGCATTTACATTCTTTGAGTGAATGAATTAAGCTTGAGACATTGAATGAATGAGAGCAACTCTAGTCATGGTATTAACACGTGCAGTTTATTTCATTGAATGACTGAGTCAATGAGATAAGCTCTACTCATTGAATTAACACGTGCAGGTCCTTTCATTCCATGAATGCAAGCAGTTCTATTCACTGAATGAATGCAGTTTGTTTCAGTAAATACAAGAGTGCTGTTTGTAGTATTATATGTAGGGGATAAGATTGTTTCATTGATACAATACGTAACGTTTGACACATTGAGGCTCTCCTCACTCTGATTTCAAGTGGAGTGTATTTCATTGAATGACTGAGTGCAATTGGATTCATTATATGAATGTGTTTGGCTTGTTTCATCGAATCAATGATTGAATTGATTGAATGAATGTATGATTAAAGTTTGATTCCATAAATGAAAGCATGGAGTTGGTTTCCTTGAATGTATGCGTTCAACTCGAGCCATTGAGTTTTTGGATCCAGTGTGTTTCATTAAATAGAGGAGTGATGTTTGATTCATTATATGCAGAAGAAACGTTTGTTTAATTGATTCAATAACTTCTGATTCATTGAATGCAACGCATGTGCGAATGCAGGTTGATTCTTTGTATGAATGAGTTAAGCTTGAGACATTGAATGAATGAGACGCGCTCTGCTCTTTGAAATAGCATGTGAAGTTTGTTTTATTGAATGGTTTGGTTTGGTTTGATGATATGAATGTGTTAGGTTTGTTATGTTGAATCAACGAATTGAATTCATTGAATGTGCGGTTGATGTTTGATGTTTGATGTAATGTAAGTAGGAATGCAGTTCTTTGTACGCATGAGTTAAGTTTGAGATATTGAACAAATGGGAGATGCATCAAGATGTACAGTTTGTTTCATTGAATGACAGAATGCAGTTTGATACATTGCATGAATGAATGAACGCAAGTACGAATGCATATTGATTCTTTGTATGAATGAGTTAAGTTTGAGACATTGAATGAATGAGACAAGCTCTACTCTTTGAAATAGCATGTGAAGTTTATTTCATTGAATGGTTTGGTTTGGTTTGATGATATGAATGTGTTAGGTTTGTTGTGTTGAATCAACGAATACCTGTAGATTCATTGAATGTTCTGTTTATGTTTGATGTAATGTACGTACGAACGCAGTTCTTTTTACGAATGAGTTAAGTTTGAGATATTGAACAAATGGGAGATGCATCAAGATGTACAGTTTGTTTCATTGAATGAATGAATGCAGTTTGATACATTGGATGAATGAATGTAGTTCGTTTCATTGAATGAATAGCGTGAAGCTCGAGACATTGAACTAATGAGCTAAGCTCTACTCACTGAATGAATACATGCAGTTTGTTTCCTTCAATCAATGCATGCAGTTTGAGTCACTGAATGAATGCGGTTTGTTTGAATGTTTAAAGGGGTGCAGTTTGTTGTATTATATGCAGGCGATAGATTTATTTCATTGGTTCAATACCCAATGCTTGATTCATTGATTTGACGATTCCATGAGTGGATGAATGCATTTTTATTCTTTGAGTGAATGAATTAAGCCTGAGACATTGAATGAATGAGAGCAACTCTAGTCATGGTATTAACACGTACAGTTTATTTCATTGAATGACTGAATCAATGAGATAAGCTATACTCATTGAATTTACACGTGCAGGTCCTTTCATGCCATGAATGCATGCAGTTCTCTTCATTGAATGAATGCAGTTTGTTTCAGTAAATGCAGGAGTGCTGTTTGTAGTATTATATGTAGGAGATAATATTGATTCATTGATACAACACGTAACGTTTGACTCATTGAATGAATGATTGAGGCTCTCCTCACTCAGATATCAGATGGAGTGTATTTCATTGAATGACTGAGTGCATTTGGATTCATTATATGAATGTATTTGGCTTGTTTCATCGAATCAATGATTGAATTGATTGAATGAATGTACGATTAAAGTTTTATTCAATAAATGAAAGCATGCAGTTCTTTTCCTTGAATATATGCATCCAGCTCGAGACATTGAATTGTTGGATCCAGTGGGTTTCATTAAATAAAGGAGTGAAGTTTGATTCATTACATGCAGAAGATACGTTTGTTTAATTGATTCAATAACTTCTGATTCATTGAATGCACGATTTAAGTTTGATGCAACGCATGTACGAATGCAGATTGATTCTTTGTATGAATGAGTTAAGCTTGAGACATTGAATGAATGAGACAAGCTTTACTCTTTGAAATAACATGTGAAGTTTGTATCATTGAATGGTTTGGTTTGGTTTGGTTTGATGATATGAATGTGTTAGGTTTGTTGTGTTGAATAAACGAATACCTGTAGATTCGTTGCATGTACGGTTGATGTTTGATGCAATTCTTCGTACGAATGCAATTCTTTGTACGAATGAGTTAAGTTTGAGATATTGAACAAATGGGAGATGCATCAAGATGTACAGTTTGTTTTATTCAATGAATGAAAGCAGTTTGAGTCACTGAATTAATGTGGTTTGTTTGAATTTTCAAGGAGTGCAGTTGGATGTATTACATGCAGGAGATAAGTTTGATTCATTGATTCAATACCCGATGCTTGATTCATTGATATGAAGATTCAATGAATGGATGAATGCATTTACATTCTTTGAGTGAATGAATTAAGCTTGAGACATTGAATGAATGAGAGCAACTCTAGTCATGGTATTAACACGTGCAGTTTATTTCATTGAATGACTGAGTCAATGAGATAAGCTCTACTCATTGAATTAACACGTGCAGGTCCTTTCATTCCATGAATGCAAGCAGTTCTATTCACTGAATGAATGCAGTTTGTTTCAGTAAATACAAGAGTGCTGTTTGTAGTATTATATGTAGGGGATAAGATTGTTTCATTGATACAATACGTAACGTTTGACACATTGAGGCTCTCCTCACTCTGATTTCAAGTGGAGTGTATTTCATTGAATGACTGAGTGCAATTGGATTCATTATATGAATGTGTTTGGCTTGTTTCATCGAATCAATGATTGAATTGATTGAATGAATGTATGATTAAAGTTTGATTCCATAAATGAAAGCATGGAGTTGGTTTCCTTGAATGTATGCGTTCAAGTCGAGCCATTGAGTTTTTGGATCCAGTGTGTTTCATTAAATAGAGGAGTGATGTTTGATTCATTATATGCAGAAGAAACGTTTGTTTAATTGATTCAATAACTTCTGATTCATTGAATGCAACGCATGTGCGAATGCAGGTTGATTCTTTGTATGAATGAGTTAAGCTTGAGACATTGAATGAATGAGACGCGCTCTGCTCTTTGAAATAGCATGTGAAGTTTGTTTTATTGAATGGTTTGGTTTGGTTTGATGATATGAATGTGTTAGGTTTGTTATGTTGAATCAACGAATTGAATTCATTGAATGTGCGGTTGATGTTTGATGTTTGATGTAATGTAAGTAGGAATGCAGTTCTTTGTACGCATGAGTTAAGTTTGAGATATTGAACAAATGGGAGATGCATCAAGATGTACAGTTTGTTTCATTGAATGACAGAATGCAGTTTGATACATTGCATGAATGAATGAACGCAAGTACGAATGCATATTGATTCTTTGTATGAATGAGTTAAGTTTGAGACATTGAATGAATGAGACAAGCTCTACTCTTTGAAATAGCATGTGAAGTTTATTTCATTGAATGGTTTGGTTTGGTTTGATGATATGAATGTGTTAGGTTTGTTGTGTTGAATCAACGAATACCTGTAGATTCATTGAATGTTCTGTTTATGTTTGATGTAATGTACGTACGAACGCAGTTCTTTTTACGAATGAGTTAAGTTTGAGATATTGAACAAATGGGAGATGCATCAAGATGTACAGTTTGTTTCATTGAATGAATGAATGCAGTTTGATACATTGGATGAATGAATGTAGTTCGTTTCATTGAATGAATAGCGTGAAGCTCGAGACATTGAACTAATGAGCTAAGCTCTACTCACTGAATGAATACATGCAGTTTGTTTCCTTCAATCAATGCATGCAGTTTGAGTCACTGAATGAATGCGGTTTGTTTGAATGTTTAAAGGGGTGCAGTTTGTTGTATTATATGCAGGCGATAGATTTATTTCATTGGTTCAATACCCAATGCTTGATTCATTGATTTGACGATTCCATGAGTGGATGAATGCATTTTTATTCTTTGAGTGAATGAATTAAGCCTGAGACATTGAATGAATGAGAGCAACTCTAGTCATGGTATTAACACGTACAGTTTATTTCATTGAATGACTGAATCAATGAGATAAGCTATACTGATTGAATTTACACGTGCAGGTCCTTTCATGCCATGAATGCATGCAGTTCTCTTCATTGAATGAATGCAGTTTGTTTCAGTAAATGCAGGAGTGCTGTTTGTAGTATTATATGTAGGAGATAATATTGATTCATTGATACAACACGTAACGTTTGACTCATTGAATGAATGATTGAGGCTCTCCTCACTCAGATATCAGATGGAGTGTATTTCATTGAATGACTGAGTGCATTTGGATTCATTATATGAATGTATTTGGCTTGTTTCATCGAATCAATGATTGAATTGATTGAATGAATGTACGATTAAAGTTTTATTCAATAAATGAAAGCATGCAGTTCTTTTCCTTGAATATATGCATCCAGCTCGAGACATTGAATTGTTGGATCCAGTGGGTTTCATTAAATAAAGGAGTGAAGTTTGATTCATTACATGCAGAAGATACGTTTGTTTAATTGATTCAATAACTTCTGATTCATTGAATGCACGATTTAAGTTTGATGCAACGCATGTACGAATGCAGATTGATTCTTTGTATGAATGAGTTAAGCTTGAGACATTGAATGAATGAGACAAGCTTTACTCTTTGAAATAACATGTGAAGTTTGTATCATTGAATGGTTTGGTTTGGTTTGGTTTGATGATATGAATGTGTTAGGTTTGTTGTGTTGAATAAACGAATACCTGTAGATTCGTTGCATGTACGGTTGATGTTTGATGCAATTCTTCGTACGAATGCAATTCTTTGTACGAATGAGTTAAGTTTGAGATATTGAACAAATGGGAGATGCATCAAGATGTACAGTTTGTTTCATTCAATGAATGAAAGCAGTTTGAGTCACTGAATTAATGTGGTTTGTTTGAATTTTCAAGGAGTGCAGTTGGATGTATTACATGCAGGAGATAAGTTTGATTCATTGATTCAATACCCGATGCTTGATTCATTGATATGAAGATTCAATGAATGGATGAATGCATTTACATTCTTTGAGTGAATGAATTAAGCTTGAGACATTGAATGAATGAGAGCAACTCTAGTCATGGTATTAACACGTGCAGTTTATTTCATTGAATGACTGAGTCAATGAGATAAGCTCTACTCATTGAATTAACACGTGCAGGTCCTTTCATTCCATGAATGCAAGCAGTTCTATTCACTGAATGAATGCAGTTTGTTTCAGTAAATACAAGAGTGCTGTTTGTAGTATTATATGTAGGGGATAAGATTGTTTCATTGATACAATACGTAACGTTTGACACATTGAGGCTCTCCTCACTCTGATTTCAAGTGGAGTGTATTTCATTGAATGACTGAGTGCAATTGGATTCATTATATGAATGTGTTTGGCTTGTTTCATCGAATCAATGATTGAATTGATTGAATGAATGTATGATTAAAGTTTGATTCCATAAATGAAAGCATGGAGTTGGTTTCCTTGAATGTATGCGTTCAACTCGAGCCATTGAGTTTTTGGATCCAGTGTGTTTCATTAAATAGAGGAGTGATGTTTGATTCATTATATGCAGAAGAAACGTTTGTTTAATTGATTCAATAACTTCTGATTCATTGAATGCAACGCATGTGCGAATGCAGGTTGATTCTTTGTATGAATGAGTTAAGCTTGAGACATTGAATGAATGAGACGCGCTCTGCTCTTTGAAATAGCATGTGAAGTTTGTTTTATTGAATGGTTTGGTTTGGTTTGATGATATGAATGTGTTAGGTTTGTTATGTTGAATCAACGAATTGAATTCATTGAATGTGCGGTTGATGTTTGATGTTTGATGTAATGTAAGTAGGAATGCAGTTCTTTGTACGCATGAGTTAAGTTTGAGATATTGAACAAATGGGAGATGCATCAAGATGTACAGTTTGTTTCATTGAATGACAGAATGCAGTTTGATACATTGCATGAATGAATGAACGCAAGTACGAATGCATATTGATTCTTTGTATGAATGAGTTAAGTTTGAGACATTGAATGAATGAGACAAGCTCTACTCTTTGAAATAGCATGTGAAGTTTATTTCATTGAATGGTTTGGTTTGGTTTGATGATATGAATGTGTTAGGTTTGTTGTGTTGAATCAACGAATACCTGTAGATTCATTGAATGTTCTGTTTATGTTTGATGTAATGTACGTACGAACGCAGTTCTTTTTACGAATGAGTTAAGTTTGAGATATTGAACAAATGGGAGATGCATCAAGATGTACAGTTTGTTTCATTGAATGAATGAATGCAGTTTGATACATTGGATGAATGAATGTAGTTCGTTTCATTGAATGAATAGCGTGAAGCTCGAGACATTGAACTAATGAGCTAAGCTCTACTCACTGAATGAATACATGCAGTTTGTTTCCTTCAATCAATGCATGCAGTTTGAGTCACTGAATGAATGCGGTTTGTTTGAATGTTTAAAGGGGTGCAGTTTGTTGTATTATATGCAGGCGATAGATTTATTTCATTGGTTCAATACCCAATGCTTGATTCATTGATTTGACGATTCCATGAGTGGATGAATGCATTTTTATTCTTTGAGTGAATGAATTAAGCCTGAGACATTGAATGAATGAGAGCAACTCTAGTCATGGTATTAACACGTACAGTTTATTTCATTGAATGACTGAATCAATGAGATAAGCTATACTCATTGAATTTACACGTGCAGGTCCTTTCATGCCATGAATGCATGCAGTTCTCTTCATTGAATGAATGCAGTTTGTTTCAGTAAATGCAGGAGTGCTGTTTGTAGTATTATATGTAGGAGATAATATTGATTCATTGATACAACACGTAACGTTTGACTCATTGAATGAATGATTGAGGCTCTCCTCACTCAGATATCAGATGGAGTGTATTTCATTGAATGACTGAGTGCATTTGGATTCATTATATGAATGTATTTGGCTTGTTTCATCGAATCAATGATTGAATTGATTGAATGAATGTACGATTAAAGTTTTATTCAATAAATGAAAGCATGCAGTTCTTTTCCTTGAATGTATGCATCCAGCTCGAGACATTGAATTGTTGGATCCAGTGGGTTTCATTAAATAAAGGAGTGAAGTTTGATTCATTATATACGTTTGTTTAATTGATTCAATAACTTCTGATTCATTGAATGCACGATTTAAGTTTGATGCAACGCATGTACAAATGCAGATTGATTCTTTGTATGAATGAGTTAAGCTTGAGACATTGAATGAATGAGACAAGCTTTACTCTTTGAAATAACATGTGAAGTTTGTATCATTGAATGGTTTGGTTTGGTTTGGTTTGATGATATGAATGTGTTAGGTTTGTTGTGTTGAATAAACGAATACCTGTAGATTCGTTGCATGTACGGTTGATGTTTGATGCAATTCTTCGTACGAATGCAATTCTTTGTACGAATGAGTTAAGTTTGAGATATTGAACAAATGGGAGATGCATCAAGATGTACAGTTTGTTTCATTCAATGAATGAAAGCAGTTTGAGTCACTGAATTAATGTGGTTTGTTTGAATTTTCAAGGAGTGCAGTTGGATGTATTACATGCAGGAGATAAGTTTGATTCATTGATTCAATACCCGATGCTTGATTCATTGATATGAAGATTCAATGAATGGATGAATGCATTTACATTCTTTGAGTGAATGAATTAAGCTTGAGACATTGAATGAATGAGAGCAACTCTAGTCATGGTATTAACACGTGCAGTTTATTTCATTGAATGACTGAGTCAATGAGATAAGCTCTACTCATTGAATTAACACGTGCAGGTCCTTTCATTCCATGAATGCAAGCAGTTCTATTCACTGAATGAATGCAGTTTGTTTCAGTAAATACAAGAGTGCTGTTTGTAGTATTATATGTAGGGGATAAGATTGTTTCATTGATACAATACGTAACGTTTGACACATTGAGGCTCTCCTCACTCTGATTTCAAGTGGAGTGTATTTCATTGAATGACTGAGTGCAATTGGATTCATTATATGAATGTGTTTGGCTTGTTTCATCGAATCAATGATTGAATTGATTGAATGAATGTATGATTAAAGTTTGATTCCATAAATGAAAGATGGAGTTGGTTTCCTTGAATGTATGCGTTCAACTCGAGCCATTGAGTTTTTGGATCCAGTGTGTTTCATTAAATAGAGGAGTGATGTTTGATTCATTATATGCAGAAGAAACGTTTGTTTAATTGATTCAATAACTTCTGATTCATTGAATGCAACGCATGTACGAATGCAGGTTGATTCTTTGTATGAATGAGTTAAGCTTGAGACATTGAATGAATGAGACGCGCTCTGCTCTTTGAAATAGCATGTGAAGTTTGTTTTATTGAATGGTTTGGTTTGGTTTGATGATATGAATGTGTTAGGTTTGTTATGTTGAATCAACGAATTGAATTCATTGAATGTGCGGTTGATGTTTGATGTTTGATGTAATGTAAGTAGGAATGCAGTTCTTTGTACGCATGAGTTAAGTTTGAGATATTGAACAAATGGGAGATGCATCAAGATGTACAGTTTGTTTCATTGAATGACAGAATGCAGTTTGATACATTGCATGAATGAATGAACGCAAGTACGAATGCATATTGATTCTTTGTATGAATGAGTTAAGTTTGAGACATTGAATGAATGAGACAAGCTCTACTCTTTGAAATAGCATGTGAAGTTTATTTCATTGAATGGTTTGGTTTGGTTTGATGATATGAATGTGTTAGGTTTGTTGTGTTGAATCAACGAATACCTGTAGATTCATTGAATGTTCTGTTTATGTTTGATGTAATGTACGTACGAACGCAGTTCTTTTTACGAATGAGTTAAGTTTGAGATATTGAACAAATGGGAGATGCATCAAGATGTACAGTTTGTTTCATTGAATGAATGAATGCAGTTTGATACATTGGATGAATGAATGTAGTTCGTTTCATTGAATGAATAGCGTGAAGCTCGAGACTTTGAACTAATGAGCTAAGCTCTACTCACTGAATGAATACATGCAGTTTGTTTCCTTCAATCAATGCATGCAGTTTGAGTCACTGAATGAATGCGGTTTGTTTGAATGTTTAAAGGGGTGCAGTTTGTTGTATTATATGCAGGCGATAGATTTATTTCATTGGTTCAATACCCAATGCTTGATTCATTGATTTGACGATTCCATGAGTGGATGAATGTATTTTTATTCTTTGAGTGAATGAATTAAGCCTGAGACATTGAATGAATGAGAGCAACTCTAGTCATGGTATTAACACGTACAGTTTATTTCATTGAATGACTGAATCAATGAGATAAGCTATACTCATTGAATTTACACGTGCAGGTCCTTTCATGCCATGAATGCATGCAGTTCTCTTCATTGAATGAATGCAGTTTGTTTCAGTAAATGCAGGAGTGCTGTTTGTAGTATTATATGTAGGAGATAATATTGATTCATTGATACAACACGTAACGTTTGACTCATTGAATGAATGATTGAGGCTCTCCTCACTCAGATATCAGATGGAGTGTATTTCATTGAATGACTGAGTGCATTTGGATTCATTATATGAATGTATTTGGCTTGTTTCATCGAATCAATGATTGAATTGATTGAATGAATGTACGATTAAAGTTTTATTCAATAAATGAAAGCATGCAGTTCTTTTCCTTGAATGTATGCATCCAGCTCGAGACATTGAATTGTTGGATCCAGTGGGTTTCATTAAATAAAGGAGTGAAGTTTGATTCATTACATGCAGAAGATACGTTTGTTTAATTGATTCAATAACTTCTGATTCATTGAATGCACGATTTAAGTTTGATGCAACGCATGTACGAATGCAGATTGATTCTTTGTATGAATGAGTTAAGCTTGAGACATTGAATGAATGAGACAAGCTTTACTCTTTGAAATAACATGTGAAGTTTGTATCATTGAATGGTTTGGTTTGGTTTGGTTTGATGATATGAATGTGTTAGGTTTGTTGTGTTGAATAAACGAATACCTGTAGATTCGTTGCATGTACGGTTGATGTTTGATGCAATTCTTCGTACGAATGCAATTCTTTGTACGAATGAGTTAAGTTTGAGATATTGAACAAATGGGAGATGCATCAAGATGTACAGTTTGTTTCATTCAATGAATGAAAGCAGTTTGAGTCACTGAATTAATGTGGTTTGTTTGAATTTTCAAGGAGTGCAGTTGGATGTATTACATGCAGGAGATAAGTTTGATTCATTGATTCAATACCCGATGCTTGATTCATTGATATGAAGATTCAATGAATGGATGAATGCATTTACATTCTTTGAGTGAATGAATTAAGCTTGAGACATTGAATGAATGAGAGCAACTCTAGTCATGGTATTAACACGTGCAGTTTATTTCATTGAATGACTGAGTCAATGAGATAAGCTCTACTCATTGAATTAACACGTGCAGGTCCTTTCATTCCATGAATGCAAGCAGTTCTATTCACTGAATGAATGCAGTTTGTTTCAGTAAATACAAGAGTGCTGTTTGTAGTATTATATGTAGGGGATAAGATTGTTTCATTGATACAATACGTAACGTTTGACACATTGAGGCTCTCCTCACTCTGATTTCAAGTGGAGTGTATTTCATTGAATGACTGAGTGCAATTGGATTCATTATATGAATGTGTTTGGCTTGTTTCATCGAATCAATGATTGAATTGATTGAATGAATGTATGATTAAAGTTTGATTCCATAAATGAAAGATGGAGTTGGTTTCCTTGAATGTATGCGTTCAACTCGAGCCATTGAGTTTTTGGATCCAGTGTGTTTCATTAAATAGAGGAGTGATGTTTGATTCATTATATGCAGAAGAAACGTTTGTTTAATTGATTCAATAACTTCTGATTCATTGAATGCAACGCATGTACGAATGCAGGTTGATTCTTTGTATGAATGAGTTAAGCTTGAGACATTGAATGAATGAGACGCGCTCTGCTCTTTGAAATAGCATGTGAAGTTTGTTTTATTGAATGGTTTGGTTTGGTTTGATGATATGAATGTGTTAGGTTTGTTATGTTGAATCAACGAATTGAATTCATTGAATGTGCGGTTGATGTTTGATGTTTGATGTAATGTAAGTAGGAATGCAGTTCTTTGTACGCATGAGTTAAGTTTGAGATATTGAACAAATGGGAGATGCATCAAGATGTACAGTTTGTTTCATTGAATGACAGAATGCAGTTTGATACATTGCATGAATGAATGAACGCAAGTACGAATGCATATTGATTCTTTGTATGAATGAGTTAAGTTTGAGACATTGCATGAATGAGACAAGCTCTACTCTTTGAAATAGCATGTGAAGTTTATTTCATTGAATGGTTTGGTTTGGTTTGATGATATGAATGTGTTAGGTTTGTTGTGTTGAATCAACGAATACCTGTAGATTCATTGAATGTTCTGTTTATGTTTGATGTAATGTACGTACGAACGCAGTTCTTTTTACGAATGAGTTAAGTTTGAGATATTGAACAAATGGGAGATGCATCAAGATGTACAGTTTGTTTCATTGAATGAATGAATGCAGTTTGATACA
The DNA here is from genome assembly GCF_020745735.1 of Hemiscyllium ocellatum. NCBI lineage: Eukaryota > Metazoa > Chordata > Chondrichthyes > Orectolobiformes > Hemiscylliidae > Hemiscyllium > Hemiscyllium ocellatum. Next base: position 96,959 of record NW_026867782.1, read on the forward strand.
TTGGATGAATGAATGTAGTTCGTTTCATTGAATGAATAGCGTGAAGCTCGAGACATTGAACTAATGAGCTAAGCTCTACTCACTGAATGAATACATGCAGTTTGTTTCCTTCAATCAATGCATGCAGTTTGAGTCACTGAATGAATGCGGTTTGTTTGAATGTTTAAAGGGGTGCAGTTTGTTGTATTATATGCAGGCGATAGATTTATTTCATTGGTTCAATACCCAATGCTTGATTCTTTGATTTGACGATTCCATGAGTGGATGAATGCATTTTTATTCTTTGAGTGAATGAATTAAGCCTGAGACATTGAATGAATGAGAGCAACTCTAGTCATGGTATTAACACGTACAGTTTATTTCATTGAATGACTGAATCAATGAGATAAGCTATACTGATTGAATTTACACGTGCAGGTCCTTTCATGCCATGAATGCATGCAGTTCTCTTCATTGAATGAATGCAGTTTGTTTCAGTAAATGCAGGAGTGCTGTTTGTAGTATTATATGTAAGAGATAATATTGATTCATTGATACAACACGTAACGTTTGACTCATTGAATGAATGATTGAGGCTCTCCTCACTCAGATATCAGATGGAGTGTATTTCATTGAATGACTGAGTGCATTTGGATTCATTATATGAATGTATTTGGCTTGTTTCATCGAATCAATGATTGAATTGATTGAATGAATGTACGATTAAAGTTTTATTCAATAAATGAAAGCATGCAGTTCTTTTCCTTGAATGTATGCATCCAGCTCGAGACATTGAATTGTTGGATCCAGTGGGTTTCATTAAATAAAGGAGTGAAGTTTGATTCATTACATGCAGAAGATACGTTTGTTTAATTGATTCAATAACTTCTGATTCATTGAATGCACGATTTAAGTTTGATGCAACGCATGTACGAATGCAGATTGATTCTTTGTATGAATGAGTTAAGCTTGAGACATTGAATGAATGAGACAAGCTTTACTCTTTGAAATAACATGTGAAGTTTGTATCATTGAATGGTTTGGTTTGGTTTGGTTTGATGATATGAATGTGTTAGGTTTGTTGTGTTGAATAAACGAATACCTGTAGATTCGTTGCATGTACGGTTGATGTTTGATGCAATTCTTCGTACGAATGCAATTCTTTGTACGAATGAGTTAAGTTTGAGATATTGAACAAATGGGAGATGCATCAAGATGTACAGTTTGTTTCATTCAATGAATGAAAGCAGTTTGAGTCACTGAATTAATGTGGTTTGTTTGAATTTTCAAGGAGTGCAGTTGGATGTATTACATGCAGGAGATAAGTTTGATTCATTGATTCAATACCCGATGCTTGATTCATTGATATGAAGATTCAATGAATGGATGAATGCATTTACATTCTTTGAGTGAATGAATTAAGCTTGAGACATTGAATGAATGAGAGCAACTCTAGTCATGGTATTAACACGTGCAGTTTATTTCATTGAATGACTGAGTCAATGAGATAAGCTCTACTCATTGAATTAACACGTGCAGGTCCTTTCATTCCATGAATGCAAGCAGTTCTATTCACTGAATGAATGCAGTTTGTTTCAGTAAATACAAGAGTGCTGTTTGTAGTATTATATGTAGGGGATAAGATTGTTTCATTGATACAATACGTAACGTTTGACACATTGAGGCTCTCCTCACTCTGATTTCAAGTGGAGTGTATTTCATTGAATGACTGAGTGCAATTGGATTCATTATATGAATGTGTTTGGCTTGTTTCATCGAATCAATGATTGAATTGATTGAATGAATGTATGATTAAAGTTTGATTCCATAAATGAAAGCATGGAGTTGGTTTCCTTGAATGTATGCGTTCAACTCGAGCCATTGAGTTTTTGGATCCAGTGTGTTTCATTAAATAGAGGAGTGATGTTTGATTCATTATATGCAGAAGAAACGTTTGTTTAATTGATTCAATAACTTCTGATTCATTGAATGCAACGCATGTGCGAATGCAGGTTGATTCTTTGTATGAATGAGTTAAGCTTGAGACATTGAATGAATGAGACGCGCTCTGCTCTTTGAAATAGCATGTGAAGTTTGTTTTATTGAATGGTTTGGTTTGGTTTGATGATATGAATGTGTTAGGTTTGTTATGTTGAATCAACGAATTGAATTCATTGAATGTGCGGTTGATGTTTGATGTTTGATGTAATGTAAGTAGGAATGCAGTTCTTTGTACGCATGAGTTAAGTTTGAGATATTGAACAAATGGGAGATGCATCAAGATGTACAGTTTGTTTCATTGAATGACAGAATGCAGTTTGATACATTGCATGAATGAATGAACGCAAGTACGAATGCATATTGATTCTTTGTATGAATGAGTTAAGTTTGAGACATTGAATGAATGAGACAAGCTCTACTCTTTGAAATAGCATGTGAAGTTTATTTCATTGAATGGTTTGGTTTGGTTTGATGATATGAATGTGTTAGGTTTGTTGTGTTGAATCAACGAATACCTGTAGATTCATTGAATGTTCTGTTTATGTTTGATGTAATGTACGTACGAACGCAGTTCTTTTTACGAATGAGTTAAGTTTGAGATATTGAACAAATGGGAGATGCATCAAGATGTACAGTTTGTTTCATTGAATGAATGAATGCAGTTTGATACATTGGATGAATGAATGTAGTTCGTTTCATTGAATGAATAGCGTGAAGCTCGAGACATTGAACTAATGAGCTAAGCTCTACTCACTGAATGAATACATGCAGTTTGTTTCCTTCAATCAATGCATGCAGTTTGAGTCACTGAATGAATGCGGTTTGTTTGAATGTTTAAAGGGGTGCAGTTTGTTGTATTATATGCAGGCGATAGATTTATTTCATTGGTTCAATACCCAATGCTTGATTCATTGATTTGACGATTCCATGAGTGGATGAATGCATTTTTATTCTTTGAGTGAATGAATTAAGCCTGAGACATTGAATGAATGAGAGCAACTCTAGTCATGGTATTAACACGTACAGTTTATTTCATTGAATGACTGAATCAATGAGATAAGCTATACTCATTGAATTTACACGTGCAGGTCCTTTCATGCCATGAATGCATGCAGTTCTCTTCATTGAATGAATGCAGTTTGTTTCAGTAAATGCAGGAGTGCTGTTTGTAGTATTATATGTAGGAGATAATATTGATTCATTGATACAACACGTAACGTTTGACTCATTGAATGAATGATTGAGGCTCTCCTCACTCAGATATCAGATGGAGTGTATTTCATTGAATGACTGAGTGCATTTGGATTCATTATATGAATGTATTTGGCTTGTTTCATCGAATCAATGATTGAATTGATTGAATGAATGTACGATTAAAGTTTTATTCAATAAATGAAAGCATGCAGTTCTTTTCCTTGAATGTATGCATCCAGCTCGAGACATTGAATTGTTGGATCCAGTGGGTTTCATTAAATAAAGGAGTGAAGTTTGATTCATTATATACGTTTGTTTAATTGATTCAATAACTTCTGATTCATTGAATGCACGATTTAAGTTTGATGCAACGCATGTACAAATGCAGATTGATTCTTTGTATGAATGAGTTAAGCTTGAGACATTGAATGAATGAGACAAGCTTTACTCTTTGAAATAACATGTGAAGTTTGTATCATTGAATGGTTTGGTTTGGTTTGGTTTGATGATATGAATGTGTTAGGTTTGTTGTGTTGAATAAACGAATACCTGTAGATTCGTTGCATGTACGGTTGATGTTTGATGCAATTCTTCGTACGAATGCAATTCTTTGTACGAATGAGTTAAGTTTGAGATATTGAACAAATGGGAGATGCATCAAGATGTACAGTTTGTTTCATTCAATGAATGAAAGCAGTTTGAGTCACTGAATTAATGTGGTTTGTTTGAATTTCAAGGAGTGCAGTTGGATGTATTACATGCAGGAGATAAGTTTGATTCATTGATTCAATACCCGATGCTTGATTCATTGATATGAAGATTCAATGAATGGATGAATGCATTTACATTCTTTGAGTGAATGAATTAAGCTTGAGACATTGAATGAATGAGAGCAACTCTAGTCATGGTATTAACACGTGCAGTTTATTTCATTGAATGACTGAGTCAATGAGATAAGCTCTACTCATTGAATTAACACGTGCAGGTCCTTTCATTCCATGAATGCAAGCAGTTCTATTCACTGAATGAATGCAGTTTGTTTCAGTAAATACAAGAGTGCTGTTTGTAGTATTATATGTAGGGGATAAGATTGTTTCATTGATACAATACGTAACGTTTGACACATTGAGGCTCTCCTCACTCTGATTTCAAGTGGAGTGTATTTCATTGAATGACTGAGTGCAATTGGATTCATTATATGAATGTGTTTGGCTTGTTTCATCGAATCAATGATTGAATTGATTGAATGAATGTATGATTAAAGTTTGATTCCATAAATGAAAGATGGAGTTGGTTTCCTTGAATGTATGCGTTCAACTCGAGCCATTGAGTTTTTGGATCCAGTGTGTTTCATTAAATAGAGGAGTGATGTTTGATTCATTATATGCAGAAGAAACGTTTGTTTAATTGATTCAATAACTTCTGATTCATTGAATGCAACGCATGTACGAATGCAGGTTGATTCTTTGTATGAATGAGTTAAGCTTGAGACATTGAATGAATGAGACGCGCTCTGCTCTTTGAAATAGCATGTGAAGTTTGTTTTATTGAATGGTTTGGTTTGGTTGATGATATGAATGTGTTAGGTTTGTTATGTTGAATCAACGAATTGAATTCATTGAATGTGCGGTTGATGTTTGATGTTTGATGTAATGTAAGTAGGAATGCAGTTCTTTGTACGCATGAGTTAAGTTTGAGATATTGAACAAATGGGAGATGCATCAAGATGTACAGTTTGTTTCATTGAATGACAGAATGCAGTTTGATACATTGCATGAATGAATGAACGCAAGTACGAATGCATATTGATTCTTTGTATGAATGAGTTAAGTTTGAGACATTGCATGAATGAGACAAGCTCTACTCTTTGAAATAGCATGTGAAGTTTATTTCATTGAATGGTTTGGTTTGGTTTGATGATATGAATGTGTTAGGTTTGTTGTGTTGAATCAACGAATACCTGTAGATTCATTGAATGTTCTGTTTATGTTTGATGTAATGTACGTACGAACGCAGTTCTTTTTACGAATGAGTTAAGTTTGAGATATTGAACAAATGGGAGATGCATCAAGATGTACAGTTTGTTTCATTGAATGAATGAATGCAGTTTGATACATTGGATGAATGAATGTAGTTCGTTTCATTGAATGAATAGCGTGAAGCTCGAGACATTGAACTAATGAGCTAAGCTCTACTCACTGAATGAATACATGCAGTTTGTTTCCTTCAATCAATGCATGCAGTTTGAGTCACTGAATGAATGCGGTTTGTTTGAATGTTTAAAGGGGTGCAGTTTGTTGTATTATATGCAGGCGATAGATTTATTTCATTGGTTCAATACCCAATGCTTGATTCTTTGATTTAACGATTCCATGAGTGGATGAATGCATTTTTATTCTTTGAGTGAATGAATTAAGCCTGAGACATTGAATGAATGAGAGCAACTCTAGTCATGGTATTAACACGTACAGTTTATTTCATTGAATGACTGAATCAATGAGATAAGCTATACTCATTGAATTTACACGTGCAGGTCCTTTCATGCCATGAATGCATGCAGTTCTCTTCATTGAATGAATGCAGTTTGTTTCAGTAAATGCAGGAGTGCTGTTTGTAGTATTATATGTAAGAGATAATATTGATTCATTGATACAACACGTAACGTTTGACTCATTGAATGAATGATTGAGGCTCTCCTCACTCAGATATCAGATGGAGTGTATTTCATTGAATGACTGAGTGCATTTGGATTCATTATATGAATGTATTTGGCTTGTTTCATCGAATCAATGATTGAATTGATTGAATGAATGTACGATTAAAGTTTTATTCAATAAATGAAAGCATGCAGTTCTTTTCCTTGAATGTATGCATCCAGCTCGAGACATTGAATTGTTGGATCCAGTGGGTTTCATTAAATAAAGGAGTGAAGTTTGATTCATTACATGCAGAAGATACGTTTGTTTAATTGATTCAATAACTTCTGATTCATTGAATGCACGATTTAAGTTTGATGCAACGCATGTACGAATGCAGATTGATTCTTTGTATGAATGAGTTAAGCTTGAGACATTGAATGAATGAGACAAGCTTTACTCTTTGAAATAACATGTGAAGTTTGTATCATTGAATGGTTTGGTTTGGTTTGGTTTGATGATATGAATGTGTTAGGTTTGTTGTGTTGAATAAACGAATACCTGTAGATTCGTTGCATGTACGGTTGATGTTTGATGCAATTCTTCGTACGAATGCAATTCTTTGTACGAATGAGTTAAGTTTGAGATATTGAACAAATGGGAGATGCATCAAGATGTACAGTTTGTTTCATTCAATGAATGAAAGCAGTTTGAGTCACTGAATTAATGTGGTTTGTTTGAATTTTCAAGGAGTGCAGTTGGATGTATTACATGCAGGAGATAAGTTTGATTCATTGATTCAATACCCGATGCTTGATTCATTGATATGAAGATTCAATGAATGGATGAATGCATTTACATTCTTTGAGTGAATGAATTAAGCTTGAGACATTGAATGAATGAGAGCAACTCTAGTCATGGTATTAACACGTGCAGTTTATTTCATTGAATGACTGAGTCAATGAGATAAGCTCTACTCATTGAATTAACACGTGCAGGTCCTTTCATTCCATGAATGCAAGCAGTTCTATTCACTGAATGAATGCAGTTTGTTTCAGTAAATACAAGAGTGCTGTTTGTAGTATTATATGTAGGGGATAAGATTGTTTCATTGATACAATACGTAACGTTTGACACATTGAGGCTCTCCTCACTCTGATTTCAAGTGGAGTGTATTTCATTGAATGACTGAGTGCAATTGGATTCATTATATGAATGTGTTTGGCTTGTTTCATCGAATCAATGATTGAATTGATTGAATGAATGTATGATTAAAGTTTGATTCCATAAATGAAAGATGGAGTTGGTTTCCTTGAATGTATGCGTTCAACTCGAGCCATTGAGTTTTTGGATCCAGTGTGTTTCATTAAATAGAGGAGTGATGTTTGATTCATTATATGCAGAAGAAACGTTTGTTTAATTGATTCAATAACTTCTGATTCATTGAATGCAACGCATGTACGAATGCAGGTTGATTCTTTGTATGAATGAGTTAAGCTTGAGACATTGAATGAATGAGACGCGCTCTGCTCTTTGAAATAGCATGTGAAGTTTGTTTTATTGAATGGTTTGGTTTGGTTTGATGATATGAATGTGTTAGGTTTGTTATGTTGAATCAACGAATTGAATTCATTGAATGTGCGGTTGATGTTTGATGTTTGATGTAATGTAAGTAGGAATGCAGTTCTTTGTACGCATGAGTTAAGTTTGAGATATTGAACAAATGGGAGATGCATCAAGATGTACAGTTTGTTTCATTGAATGACAGAATGCAGTTTGATACATTGCATGAATGAATGAACGCAAGTACGAATGCATATTGATTCTTTGTATGAATGAGTTAAGTTTGAGACATTGAATGAATGAGACAAGCTCTACTCTTTGAAATAGCATGTGAAGTTTATTTCATTGAATGGTTTGGTTTGGTTTGATGATATGAATGTGTTAGGTTTGTTGTGTTGAATCAACGAATACCTGTAGATTCATTGAATGTTCTGTTTATGTTTGATGTAATGTACGTACGAACGCAGTTCTTTTTACGAATGAGTTAAGTTTGAGATATTGAACAAATGGGAGATGCATCAAGATGTACAGTTTGTTTCATTGAATGAATGAATGCAGTTTGATACATTGGATGAATGAATGTAGTTCGTTTCATTGAATGAATAGCGTGAAGCTCGAGACATTGAACTAATGAGCTAAGCTCTACTCACTGAATGAATACATGCAGTTTGTTTCCTTCAATCAATGCATGCAGTTTGAGTCACTGAATGAATGCGGTTTGTTTGAATGTTTAAAGGGGTGCAGTTTGTTGTATTATATGCAGGCGATAGATTTATTTCATTGGTTCAATACCCAATGCTTGATTCATTGATTTGACGATTCCATGAGTGGATGAATGTATTTTTATTCTTTGAGTGAATGAATTAAGCCTGAGACATTGAATGAATGAGAGCAACTCTAGTCATGGTATTAACACGTACAGTTTATTTCATTGAATGACTGAATCAATGAGATAAGCTATACTCATTGAATTTACACGTGCAGGTCCTTTCATGCCATGAATGCATGCAGTTCTCTTCATTGAATGAATGCAGTTTGTTTCAGTAAATGCAGGAGTGCTGTTTGTAGTATTATATGTAGGAGATAATATTGATTCATTGATACAACACGTAACGTTTGACTCATTGAATGAATGATTGAGGCTCTCCTCACTCAGATATCAGATGGAGTGTATTTCATTGAATGACTGAGTGCATTTGGATTCATTATATGAATGTATTTGGCTTGTTTCATCGAATCAATGATTGAATTGATTGAATGAATGTACGATTAAAGTTTTATTCAATAAATGAAAGCATGCAGTTCTTTTCCTTGAATGTATGCATCCAGCTCGAGACATTGAATTGTTGGATCCAGTGGGTTTCATTAAATAAAGGAGTGAAGTTTGATTCATTACATGCAGAAGATACGTTTGTTTAATTGATTCAATAACTTCTGATTCATTGAATGCACGATTTAAGTTTGATGCAACGCATGTACGAATGCAGATTGATTCTTTGTATGAATGAGTTAAGCTTGAGACATTGAATGAATGAGACAAGCTTTACTCTTTGAAATAACATGTGAAGTTTGTATCATTGAATGGTTTGGTTTGGTTTGGTTTGATGATATGAATGTGTTAGGTTTGTTGTGTTGAATAAACGAATACCTGTAGAATCGTTGCATGTACGGTTGATGTTTGATGCAATTCTTCGTACGAATGCAATTCTTTGTACGAATGAGTTAAGTTTGAGATATTGAACAAATGGGAGATGCATCAAGATGTACAGTTTGTTTCATTCAATGAATGAAAGCAGTTTGAGTCACTGAATTAATGTGGTTTGTTTGAATTTTCAAGGAGTGCAGTTGGATGTATTACATGCAGGAGATAAGTTTGATTCATTGATTCAATACCCGATGCTTGATTCATTGATATGAAGATTCAATGAATGGATGAATGCATTTACATTCTTTGAGTGAATGAATTAAGCTTGAGACATTGAATGAATGAGAGCAACTCTAGTCATGGTATTAACACGTGCAGTTTATTTCATTGAATGACTGAGTCAATGAGATAAGCTCTACTCATTGAATTAACACGTGCAGGTCCTTTCATTCCATGAATGCAAGCAGTTCTATTCACTGAATGAATGCAGTTTGTTTCAGTAAATACAAGAGTGCTGTTTGTAGTATTATATGTAGGGGATAAGATTGTTTCATTGATACAATACGTAACGTTTGACACATTGAGGCTCTCCTCACTCTGATTTCAAGTGGAGTGTATTTCATTGAATGACTGAGTGCAATTGGATTCATTATATGTTTCATCGAATCAATGATTGAATTGATTGAATGAATGTATGATTAAAGTTTGATTCCATAAATGAAAGCATGGAGTTGGTTTCCTTGAATGTATGCGTTCAACTCGAGCCATTGAGTTTTTGGATCCAGTGTGTTTCATTAAATAGAGGAGTGATGTTTGATTCATTATATGCAGAAGAAACGTTTGTTTAATTGATTCAATAACTTCTGATTCATTGAATGCAACGCATGTGCGAATGCAGGTTGATTCTTTGTATGAATGAGTTAAGCTTGAGACATTGAATGAATGAGACGCGCTCTGCTCTTTGAAATAGCATGTGAAGTTTGTTTTATTGAATGGTTTGGTTTGGTTTGATGATATGAATGTGTTAGGTTTGTTATGTTGAATCAACGAATTGAATTCATTGAATGTGCGGTTGATGTTTGATGTTTGATGTAATGTAAGTAGGAATGCAGTTCTTTGTACGCATGAGTTAAGTTTGAGATATTGAACAAATGGGAGATGCATCAAGATGTACAGTTTGTTTCATTGAATGACAGAATGCAGTTTGATACATTGCATGAATGAATGAACGCAAGTACGAATGCATATTGATTCTTTGTATGAATGAGTTAAGTTTGAGACATTGCATGAATGAGACAAGCTCTACTCTTTGAAATAGCATGTGAAGTTTATTTCATTGAATGGTTTGGTTGGTTTGATGATATGAATGTGTTAGGTTTGTTGTGTTGAATCAACGAATACCTGTAGATTCATTGAATGTTCTGTTTATGTTTGATGTAATGTACGTACGAACGCAGTTCTTTTTACGAATGAGTTAAGTTTGAGATATTGAACAAATGGGAGATGCATCAAGATGTACAGTTTGTTTCATTGAATGAATGAATGCAGTTTGATACATTGGATGAATGAATGTAGTTCGTTTCATTGAATGAATAGCGTGAAGCTCGAGACATTGAACTAATGAGCTAAGCTCTACTCACTGAATGAATACATGCAGTTTGTTTCCTTCAATCAATGCATGCAGTTTGAGTCACTGAATGAATGCGGTTTGTTTGAATGTTTAAAGGGGTGCAGTTTGTTGTATTATATGCAGGCGATAGATTTATTTCATTGGTTCAATACCCAATGCTTGATTCATTGATTTGACGATTCCATGAGTGGATGAATGCATTTTTATTCTTTGAGTGAATGAATTAAGCCTGAGACATTGAATGAATGAGAGCAACTCTAGTCATGGTATTAACACGTACAGTTTATTTCATTGAATGACTGAATCAATGAGATAAGCTATACTCATTGAATTTACACGTGCAGGTCCTTTCATGCCATGAATGCATGCAGTTCTCTTCATTGAATGAATGCAGTTTGTTTCAGTAAATGCAGGAGTGCTGTTTGTAGTATTATATGTAGGAGATAATATTGATTCATTGATACAACACGTAACGTTTGACTCATTGAATGAATGATTGAGGCTCTCCTCACTCAGATATCAGATGGAGTGTATTTCATTGAATGACTGAGTGCATTTGGATTCATTATATGAATGTATTTGGCTTGTTTCATCGAATCAATGATTGAATTGATTGAATGAATGTACGATTAAAGTTTTATTCAATAAATGAAAGCATGCAGTTCTTTTCTTGAATGTATGCATCCAGCTCGAGACATTGAATTGTTGGATCCAGTGGGTTTCATTAAATAAAGGAGTGAAGTTTGATTCATTACATGCAGAAGATACGTTTGTTTAATTGATTCAATAACTTCTGATTCATTGAATGCACGATTTAAGTTTGATGCAACGCATGTACGAATGCAGATTGATTCTTTGTATGAATGAGTTAAGCTTGAGACATTGAATGAATGAGACAAGCTTTACTCTTTGAAATAACATGTGAAGTTTGTATCATTGAATGGTTTGGTTTGGTTTGGTTTGATGATATGAATGTGTTAGGTTTGTTGTGTTGAATAAACGAATACCTGTAGATTCGTTGCATGTACGGTTGATGTTTGATGCAATTCTTCGTACGAATGCAATTCTTTGTACGAATGAGTTAAGTTTGAGATATTGAACAAATGGGAGATGCATCAGATGTACAGTTTGTTTCATTCAATGAATGAAAGCAGTTTGAGTCACTGAATTAATGTGGTTTGTTTGAATTTTCAAGGAGTGCAGTTGGATGTATTACATGCAGGAGATAAGTTTGATTCATTGATTCAATACCCGATGCTTGATTCATTGATATGAAGATTCAATGAATGGATGAATGCATTTACATTCTTTGAGTGAATGAATTAAGCTTGAGACATTGAATGAATGAGAGCAACTCTAGTCATGGTATTA